>NC_068302.1:439388-517388 GCF_025860055.1 Xyrauchen texanus | reverse complement strand
CCTGTATTGCCCCTAATGGCTTAATGTGGGCCATACTTGGTTTGTGGGTTCCTGTTGGCCTGTAGTATCAATGTACCAAATTATAACTTTTTGACCAGAAAATGGGAATTTCGGCTTGGCCTCTAGCGCCACCTAGTGGTGAATGTCGGTCATTCTTGGTTTGTGGATTCCTTTTGGCCTGTACTATTAATGTACCAAATTAGAACATTTTTGACCAGAAAATGGGAATTTCGGCATGGCCTGTAGTGCTCCCTAGGGCTGAATGTTGGCCATTCTTGGTTTGAGGGTTCCTGTTGACCTGCAGTATCAATGTACCAAATTAGAACGCTTTTGACCAGAAAACGAAATTTTGGAGTAGCCTGTAGCCTCCTAAGGGCTTAATGTGGGCCACACTTGGTATGTGGGTTCCTGTTGGCCTGTAGTATCAAAGTACCAAATTAGAAAATGTTTGACCAGAAAATGGGAATTTTGGCTTGTCCTGTAGTGCTCCCTAGTGGCTTAATGTCGGTCATTCTTGGTTTGTGGATTCCTGTTGGCCTGTACTATTCTTGTACCGAATTAGAACATTTTTGACCAGAAAATGGGAATTTTGGCTTGTCCTGTAGTGCCCCTAGTGGCGTATGTCGGTCATTCTTGGTTTGTGGATTCCTGTTGGCCTGTACTATTAATTTACCAAATTAGAACATTTTTGACCAGAAAATGGGAATTTTGGCATGGCCATTCTTTGCACAGTACTTCAGAGTGATGTCATCTTTAAGCATGTTAGGTTTGAAAACCATCAGTCAAAATTACATTTGATTTATTGACACGTATATATTGTTAAAATTTGGACATTTACATAAACACGCTCCTTTCAGCCATTTTGTATCGTATTCATTTTTCCTAAGTAACGCTTTCAAGGATGTCCATTCTACACATGTGTACCAAATTTCAAGTCAATTGGAGCTACGGTTCAGGAGAAGAAGAGTTTTGTAGGTTTTCGCAAATTTTCAACGTACGGGAAAATCCATCATGGCGGAAGTTATGGGTTCTTGAGGCTTTTTTGTTCCCCATGAGGAATGAGGCATGTACACCAAATTTCAGAAGATTTGGACAAATGGCGTGGAAATTGTATCACTTTGAATTTTGTTTTTTGGGCGTGGCCTGTAGCGCCACCTATGGGCTGAATGTGGGCCATTCTTGGTTTGGGGGTACCCGCTGGCATGGAGTATCAATGTGCCAATTTAGAAAATTTTTGACCAGTGACTTTTTGAGCTATTGGGGCTCAAGGAGAAGAATAATAATAATAATAATAATAATAATAAATATAGCTGCAAGCAGCAATGCGGATTCCTCCTCAAAATGGCAAATCATTTAAAATTGATCAGTAGAGGGTTGGGGTTAAACCCTCTCAATGGATGAATCCAAAAAACATGTATTTCTGTCTGAATCCTAAACTAAACATTTTCAGTGTACAGGAAAATCCATCAATACAGACCTTATGGATCCTTGAGGCTTTTTTGTTCCCAATGAGAAATGAGGCATGTACACCAAGTTTCAGAAGAATTGGTTAAATGGCATGGAAATGGTATCACTTTGAAAATATTTTTTGGGACGTGGCCTGTAGCGCCAGCTATGGGCAAATGTGGGCCATTCTTGGTTTGTGGGTTCCTGTTGGCCTGTAGTATCAATGTACAAAATTAGAAAATATTTGACCAGAAAATGGGAATTTTGGAGTGGCCTGTAGCTCCCTAGGGGCTGAATGTGGGCCATTCTTGGTTTGTGGGTTCCTGTTGGCCTGTAGTATCAATGTACCAAATTAGAACATTTTTGACCAGAAAACGGGAATTTTGGAGTGGCCTGTAGCGCTCCCTAGTGGCTTAATGTCGGCCATTCTTGGTTTGTGGGTTCCTGTTGGCCTGTAGTATCAATGTACCAAATTATAACTTTTTTGACCAGAAAATGGGAATTTCGGCTTGGCCTCTAGCTCCACCTAGTGGTGAATGTCGGTCATTCTTGGTTTGTGGATTCCTTTGGCCTGTACTATTAATGTACCAAATTAGAACATTTTTGACCAGAAAATGGGAATTTCGGCATGGCCTGTAGTGCTCCCTAGGGGCTGAATGTTGGCCATTCTTGGTTTGAGGGTTCCTGTTGACCTGCAGTATCAATGTACCAAATTAGAACGCTTTTGACCAGAAAACGAAATTTTGGAGTAGCCTGTAGCTCTCTAAGGGCTTAATGTGGGCCACACTTGGTATGTGGGTTCCTGTTGGCCTGTAGTATCAAAGTACCAAATTAGAAAATTTTTGACCAGAAAATGGGAATTTTGGCTTGTCCTGTAGTGCTCCCTAGTGGCTTAATGTCGGTCATTCTTGGTTTGTGGATTCCTGTTGGCCTGTACTATTCTTGTACCGAATTAGAACATTTTTGACCAGAAAATGGGAATTTTGGCTTGTCCTGTAGTGCCCCCTAGTGGCGTATGTCGGTCATTCTTGGTTTGTGGATTCCTGTTGGCCTGTACTATTAATTTACCAAATTAGAACATTTTTGACCAGAAAATGGGAATTTTGGCATGGCCATTCTTTGCACAGTACTTCAGAGTGATGTCATCTTTAAGCATGTTAGGTTTGAAAACCATCAGTCAAAATTACATTTGATTTATTGACACGTATATATTGTTAAAATTTGGACATTTACATAAACACGTCCTTTCAGCCATTTTGTATCGTATTCATTTTTCCTAAGTAACGCTTTCAAGGATGTCCATTCTACACATGTGTACCAAATTTCAAGTCAATTGGAGCTACGGTTCAGGAGAAGAAGAGTTTTGTAGGTTTTCGCAAATTTTCAACGCACGGGAAAATCCATCATGGCGGAAGTTATGGGTTCTTGAGGCTTTTTGTTCCCCATGAGGAATGAGGCATGTACACCAAATTTCAGAAGATTTGGACAAATGGCGTGGAAATTGTATCACTTTGAATTTTGTTTTTTGGGCGTGGCCTGTAGCGCCACCTATGGGCTGAATGTGGGCCATTCTTGGTTTGGGGGTACCCGCTGGCATGGAGTATCAATGTGCCAATTTAGAAAATTTTTGACCAGTGACTTTTTGAGCTATTGGGGCTCAAGGAGAAGTAATAATAATAATAATAATAAATATAGCTGCAAGCAGCAATGCGGATTCCTCCTCAAAATGGCAAATCATTTCAAATTGATCAGTAGATGGTTGGGGTTAAACCCTCTCAATGGATGAATCCAAAAAACATGTATTTCTGTCTGAATCCTAAACTAAACATTTTCAGTCTACAGGAAAATCCATACATGACCTTATGGATCCTTGAGGCGTTTTTGTTCCCAATGAGAAATGAGGCATGTACACCAAGATTCAAAAGAATTGGTTAAATGGCGTGGAAATGGTATCACTTTGAAAATATTTTTTGGGGCGTGGCCTGTAGCGCCTCCTATGGGCAAATGTGGGTCATTCTTGGTTTGTGGGTTCCTGTTGGCCTGTAGTATCAATGTACATAATTAGAAAATATTTGACCAGAAAATGGGACTTTTGGGAATTACCTGTAGCTCCCTAGGGGTGAATGTTGGCCATTCTTGGTTTGAGGGTTCCTGTTGACCTGTAGTATCAATGTACCAAATTAGAACATTTTTGACCATAAATGGGAATTTCAAGTGGCCTCTAGTGCCCCCTAGGGGCTAATGTTGGCCATTCTTTGTTTGTGGGTTCCTGTTGGCCAGTAGTATCAATGTACCATATTAGAAAATTTTTGACCAGAAAACGAAATTTTGGGAGTGGCCTGTATGCTCCTAATGGCTAATGTGGGCCATACTTGGTTTGTGGGTTCCTGTTGGCCTGTAGTATCAATGTACCAAATTATAACTTTTTTGACCAGAAAATGGGAATTTCGGCTTGGCCTCTAGCGCCACCTAGTGGTGAATGTCGGTCATTCTTGGTTTGTGGATTCCTTTTGGCCTGTACTATTAATGTACCAAATTAGAACATTTTTGACCAGAAAATGGGAATTTCGGCATGGCCTGTAGTGCTCCCTAGGGCTTAATGTTGGCCATTCTTGGTTTGAGGGTTCCTGTTGACCTGCAGTATCAATGTACCAAATTAGAACGCTTTTGACCAGAAAACGAAATTTTGGAGTAGCCTGTAGCGCTCCTAAGGGCTTAATGTGGGCCACACTTGGTATGTGGGTTCCTGTTGGCCTGTAGTATCAAAGTACCAAATTAGAAAATTTTTGACCAGAAAATGGGAATTTTGGCTTGTCCTGTAGTGCTCCCTAGTGGCTTAATGTCGGTCATTCTTGGTTTGTGGATTCCTGTTGGCCTGTACTATTCTTGTACCGAATTAGAACATTTTTGACCAGAAAATGGGAATTTTGGCTTGTCCTGTAGTGCCCCTAGTGGCGTATGTCGGTCATTCTTGGTTTGTGGATTCCTGTTGGCCTGTACTATTAATTTACCAAATTAGAACATTTTTGACCAGAAAATGGGAATTTTGGCATGGCCATTCTTTGCACAGTACTTCAGAGTGATGTCATCTTTAAGCATGTTAGGTTTGAAAACCATCAGTCAAAATTACATTTGATTTATTGACACGTATATATTGTTAAAATTTGGACATTTACATAAACACGCTCCTTTCAGCCATTTTGTATCAGTATTCATTTTTCCTAAGTAACGCTTTCAAGGATGTCCATTCTACACATGTGTACCAAATTTCAAGTCAATTGAGCTACGGTTCAGGAGAAGAAGAGTTTTGTAGGTTTTCGCAAATTTTCAACGCACGGGAAAATCCATCATGGCGGAAGTTATGGGTTCTTGAGGCTTTTTTGTTCCCCATGAGGAATGAGGCATGTACACCAAATTTCAGAAGATTTGGACAAATGGCGTGGAAATTGTATCACTTTGAATTTTGTTTTTTGGGCGTGGCCTGTAGCGCCACCTATGGGCTGAATGTGGGCCATTCTTGGTTTGGGGGTACCGTTGGCATGGAGTATCAATGTGCCAATTTAGAAAATTTTTGACCAGTGACTTTTGAGCTATTGGGGCTCAAGGAGAAGAATAATAATAATAATAATAATAATAATAATAATAATAATAAATATAGCTGCAAAGCAGCAATGCGGATTCCTCCTCAAAATGGCAAATCATTTAAAATTGATCAGTAGATGGTTGGGGATAAACCCTCTACAATTAAGGAATTCAAAAACATGTCTTTCTGTCTGAATCCTAAACTAAACATTTTCAATGTACAGGAAAATCCATACATGACCTTATGGATCCTTGAGGCTTTTTTGTTCCCAATGAGAAATGAGGCATGTACACCAAGTTTCAGAAGAATTGGATAAATGGCGTGGAAATGGTATCACTTTGAAAATATTTTTTGGGGCGTGGCCTGTAGCGCCACCTATGGTCGAATGTGGGTCATTCTTGGTTTGTGGGTTCCTGTTGGCCTGTAGTATCAATGTACAAAATTAGAAAATATTTGACCAGAAAATGGGAATTTTGGAGTGGCCTGTAGCGCTCCCTAGGGGCTGAATGTGGGCCATTCTTGGTTTGTGGGTTCCTGTTGGCCTGTAGAATCAATGTACCAAATTAGAAAATGTTTGACCAGAAAATGGGATTTTTGGGAATTACCTGTAGCGCCCCTAATGGCTGAATGTTGGCCATTCTTGGTTTGTGGGTTCCTGTTGGCCTGTAGTATGAGTGTACCAAATTAGAACATTTTTGACCAGAAAATGGGAATTTTGGCATGGCCTGTAGCTGCTCCCTAGGGGTGAATGTTGTCCATTCTTGGTTTGTGGGTTCCTGTCTGGCCTGTAGTATCAATGTACCAAATTAGAACATTTTTGACCAGAAAACGGGAATTTTGGCGTGGCCTTTAGCGTCCCTAGTGGCTAATGTCGGCCATTCTTGGTTTGTGGGTTCCTGTTGGCCTGTAGTACCATTGTACCAAATTAGAACATTTTAGACCAGAAAATGGGAATTTCGGCATGGCCTGTAGCGCTTCCTAGGGGCTTAATGTTGGCCATTCTTTACGCAAGTACTTCAGAGTGATGTCATCTTGAAGCATGTTAGGTTTGAAAACCATCAGTCAAAATTACATTTGATTTATTGACACGTATATATTGTTAAAATTTGGACATTTACATAAACACGTCCTTTCAGCCATTTTGTATCGTGATTCATTTTTCCTAAGTAACGCTTTCAAAGACTGTCCATTCTACACATGTGTACCAAATTTCAAGTCAATTGGAGCTACGGTTCAGGAGAAGAAGAGTTTTGTAGGTTTTCGCAAATTTTCAACGTACGGAAAATCCATCATGGCGGAAGTTATGGGTTCTTGAGGCTTTTTGTTCCCCATGAGAAATGAGGCATGTACACCAAGTTTCAGAAGATTTGGACAAATGGCGTGGAAATTGTATCACTTTGAATTTTGTTTTTTGGGCGTGGCCTGTAGCGCCACCTATGGGCTGAATGTTGACCATTCTTGGTTTGGGGGTACCCGCTGGCATGGACTATCAATGTGCCAATTTAGAAAACTTTTGACCAGTGACTTTTTGAGCTATTGGGGCTCAAGGAGAATAATAATAATAATAATAATAATAAATATAGCTGCAAGCAGCAATGCGGATTCCTCCTCAAAATGGCAAATCATTTCAAATTGATCAGTAGAGGGTTGGGGTTAAACCCTCTCAATGGATGAATCCAAAAACATGTATTTCTGTCTGAATCCTAAACTAAACATTTTCAGTCTACAGGAAAATCCATCATACCTTATGGATCCTTGAGGCGTTTTTGTTCCCAATGAGAAATGAGGCATGTACACCAAGATTCAAAAGAATTGGTTAAATGGCGTGGAAATGGTATCACTTTGAAAATATTTTTTGGGGCGTGGCCTGTAGCGCCTCCTATGGGCAAATGTGGGTCATTCTTGGTTTGTGGGTTCCTGTTGGCCTGTAGTATCAATGTACATAATTAGAAAATATTTGACCAGAAAATGGGACTTTTGGGAATTACCTGTAGCGCCTCTAGGGCTGAATGTTGGCCATTCTTGGTTTGAGGGTTCCTGTTGACCTGTAGTATCAATGTACCAAATTAGAACATTTTTGACCATAAAATGGGAATTTCGAGTGGCCTCTAGTGCTCCCTAGGGGCTTAATGTTGGCCATTCTTTGTTTGTGGGTTCCTGTTGGCCAGTAGTATCAATGTACCATATTAGAAAATTTTTGACCAGAAAACGAAATTTTGGGAGTGGCCTGTAGCTCTCTAATGGCTTAATGTGGGCCATACTTGGTTTGTGGGTTCCTGTTGGCCTGTAGTATCAATGTACCAAATTATAACTTTTTGACCAGAAAATGGGAATTTCGGCTTGGCCTCTAGCACCACCTAGTGGTGAATGTCGGTCATTCTTGGTTTGTGGATTCCTTTGGCCTGTACTATTAATGTACCAAATTAGAACATTTTTGACCAGAAAATGGGAATTTCGGCATGGCCTGTAGTGCTCCCTAGGGGCTTAATGTTGGCCATTCTTGGTTTGAGGGTTCCTGTTGACCTGCAGTATCAATGTACCAAATTAGAACGCTTTTGACCAGAAAACGAAATTTTGGAGTAGCCTGTAGCTCTCTAAGGGCTTAATGTGGGCCACACTTGGTATGTGGGTTCCTGTTGGCCTGTAGTATCAAAGTACCAAATTAGAAAATTTTTGACCAGAAAATGGGAATTTTGGCTTGTCCTGTAGTGCTCCCTAGTGGCTTAATGTCGGTCATTCTTGGTTTGTGGATTCCTGTTGGCCTGTACTATTCTTGTACCGAATTAGAACATTTTTGACCAGAAAATGGGAATTTTGGCTTGTCCTGTAGTGCCCCTAGTGGCGTATGTCGGTCATTCTTGGTTTGTGGATTCCTGTTGGCCTGTACTATTAATTTACCAAATTAGAACATTTTTGACCAGAAAATGGGAATTTTGGCATGGCCATTCTTTGCACAGTACTTCAGAGTGATGTCATCTTTAAGCATGTTAGGTTTGAAAACCATCAGTCAAAATTACATTTGATTTATTGACACGTATATATTGTTAAAATTTGGACATTTACATAAACACTCCTTTCAGCCATTTTGTATCGTATTCATTTTTCCTAAGTAACGCTTTCAAGGATGTCCATTCTACACATGTGTACCAAATTTCAAGTCAATTGGAGCTACGGTTCAGGAGAAGAAGAGTTTTGTAGGTTTTCGCAAATTTTCAACGCACGGGAAAATCCATCATGGCGGAAGTTATGGGTTCTTGAGGCTTTTTGTTCCCCATGAGGAATGAGGCATGTACACCAAATTTCAGAAGATTTGGACAAATGGCGTGGAAATTGTATCACTTTGAATTTTGTTTTTTGGGCGTGGCCTGTAGCGCCACCTATGGGCTGAATGTGGGCCATTCTTGGTTTGGGGGTACCCGCTGGCATGGAGTATCAATGTGCCAATTTAGAAAATTTTTGACCAGTGACTTTTGAGCTATTGGGGCTCAAGGAGAAGAAGAATAATAATAATAATAATAAATATAGCTGCAAGCAGCAATGCGGATTCCTCCTCAAAATGGCAAATCATTTAAAATTGATCAGTAGATGGTTGGGGATAAACCCTCCCAATGAATGAATTCAAAAACATGTACTTCTGTCTGAATCCTAAACTAAACATTTTCAGTGTACAGGAAAATCCATACCAGACCTTATGGATCCTTGAGGCTTTTTTGTTCCCAATGAGAAATGAGGCATGTACACCAAGTTTCAGAAGAATTGGACAAATGGCGTGGAAATGGTATCACTTTGAAAATATTTTTTGGGGCGTGGCCTGTAGCACCACCTATGGTCAAATGTGGGCCATTCTTGGTTTGTGGGTTCCTGTTGGCCTGTAGTATCAATGTACAAAATTAGAAAATATTTGACCAGAAAATGGGAATTTTGGAGTGGCCTGTAGCTCCCTAGGGGCTGAATGTGGGCCATTCTTGGTTTGTGGGTTCCTTTTGGCCTGTAGAATCAATGTACCAAATTAGAAAATGTTTGACCAGAAAATGGGACTTTTGGGAATTACCTGTAGCTCTCCTAATGGCTTAATGTTGGCCATTCTTGGTTTGTGGGTTCCTGTTGGCCTGTAGTACCATTGTACCAAATTAGAACATTTTAGACCAGAAAATGGGAATTTCGGCATGGCCTGTAGCTCCCTAGGGGTGAATGTTGGCCATTCTTGGTTTGTGGGTTCCTGTTGGCCTGTAGTATCAATGTACCAAATTAGAACATTTTTGACCAGAAAACGGGAATTTTGGCGTGGCCTTTAGCTCCTCTAGTGGCTTAATGTCGGCCATTCTTGGTTTGTGGGTTCCTGTTGGCCTGTAGTACCATTGTACCAAATTAGAACATTTTAGACCAGAAAATGGGAATTTCGGCATGGCCTGTAGCTCTCCTAGTGGCTTAATGTTGGCCATTCTTTAGCAGTACTTCAGAGTGATGTCATCTTGAAGCATGTTAGGTTTGAAAACCATCAGTCAAAATTACATTTGATTTATTGACACGTATATATTGTTAAAATTTGACATTTACATAAACACTCCTTTCAGCCATTTTGTATCGTGATTCATTTTTCCTAAGTAACGCTTTCAAAGACTGTCCATTCTACACATGTGTACCAAATTTCAAGTCAATTGGAGCTACGGTTCAGGAGAAGAAGAGTTTTGTAGGTTTTCGCAAATTTTCAACGTACGGAAAATCCATCATGGCGGAAGTTATGGGTTCTTGAGGCTTTTTGTTCCCCATGAGAAATGAGGCATGTACACCAAGTTTCAGAAGATTTGGACAAATGGCGTGGAAATGGTATCACTTTGAAAATATTTTTTTTGGGCGTGGCCTGTAGCGCCACCTATGGGCTGAATGTTGACCATTCTTGGTTTGGGGGTACCCGCTGGCATGGACTATCAATGTGCCAATTTAGAAAACTTTTGACCAGTGACTTTTGAGCTATTTGGGCTCAAGGAGAAGAATAATAATAATAATAATAAATATAGCTGCAAGCAGCAATGCGGATTCCTCCTCAAAATGGCAAATCATTTAAAATTGATCAGTAGATGGTTGGGGATAAACCCTCCCAATTAAGGAATTCAAAAAACATGTCTTTGTCTGAATCCTAAACTAAACATTTTCAATGTACAGGAAAATCCATACCGACCTTATGGATCCTTGAGGCTTTTTTGTTCCCAATGAGAAATGAGGCATGTACACCAAGTTTCAGAAGAATTGGACAAATGGCGTGGAAATGGTATCACTTTGAAAATATTTTTTGGGGCGTGGCCTGTAGCACCACCTATGGTCAAATGTGGGCCATTCTTGGTTTGTGGGTTCCTGTTGGCCTGTAGTATCAATGTACAAAATTAGAAAATATTTGACCAGAAAATGGGAATTTTGGAGTGGCCTGTAGCGCTCCTAGGGGCTGAATGTGGGCCATTCTTGGTTTGTGGGTTCCTGTTGGCCTGTAGAATCAATGTACCAAATTAGAAAATGTTTGACCAGAAAATGGGACTTTTGGGAATTACCTGTAGCTCCCTAATGGCTTAATGTTGGCCATTCTTGGTTTGTGGGTTCCTGTTGGCCTGTAGTACCATTGTACCAAATTAGAACATTTTAGACCAGAAAATGGGAATTTCGGCATGGCCTGTAGCTCCTCTAGGGGTGAATGTTGGCCATTCTTGGTTTGTGGGTTCCTGTTGGCCTGTAGTATCAATGTACCAAATTAGAACATTTTTGACCAGAAAACGGAATTTTGGCGTGGCCTTTAGCTCTCCTAGTGGCTTAATGTCGGCCATTCTTGGTTTGTGGGTTCCTGTTGGCCTGTAGTACCATTGTACCAAATTAGAACATTTTAGACCAGAAAATGGGAATTTCGGCATGGCCTGTAGCTTCCTAGGGCTTAATGTTGGCCATTCTTTAGCAGTACTTCAGAGTGATGTCATCTTGAAGCATGTTAGGTTTGAAAACCATCAGTCAAAATTACATTTGATTTATTGACACGTATATATTGTTAAAATTTGGACATTTACATAAACACTCCTTTCAGCCATTTTGTATCAGTATTCATTTTTCCTAAGTAACGCTTTCAAAGACTGTCAATTCTACACATGTGTACCAAATTTCAAGTCAATTGAGCTACGGTTCAGGAGAAGAAGAGTTTTGTAGGTTTTCGCAAATTTTCAACGTACGGAAAATCCATCATGGCGAAGTTATGGGTTCTTGAGGCTTTTTGTTCCCCATGAGAAATGAGGCATGTACACCAAGTTTCAGAAGATTTGGACAAATGGCGTGGAAATGGTATCACTTTGAAAATTTGTTTTTTGGGCGTGGCCTGTAGCGCCACCTATGGGCGAATGTTGACCATTCTTGGTTTGGGGTACCGCTGGCATGGAGTATCAATGTGCCAATTTAGAAAACTTTTGACCAGTGACTTTTTGAGCTATTGGGGCTCAAGGAGAAGAAGAATAATAATAATAAATATAGCTGCAAGCAGCAATGCGGATTCCTCCTCAAAATGGCAAATCATTTCAAATTGATCAGTAGAGGGTTGGGGTTAAACCCTCTCAATGGATGAATCCAAAAACATGTATTTCTGTCTGAATCCTAAACTAAACATTTTCAGTCTACAGGAAAATCCATCATACCTTATGGATCCTTGAGGCGTTTTTGTTCCCAATGAGAAATGAGGCATGTACACCAAGATTCAAAAGAATTGGTTAAATGGCATGGAAATGGTATCACTTTGAAAATATTTTTTGGGGCGTGGCCTGTAGCGCCTCCTATGGGCAAATGTGGGTCATTCTTGGTTTGTGGGTTCCTGTTGGCCTGTAGTATCAATGTACAAAATTAGAAAATATTTGACCAGAAAATGGGAATTTTGGGAGTTGGCCTGTAGCTGCCTCCCTAGGGGCTTGAATGTGTGGCCATTCTTGGTTTGTGGGTTCCTGTTGGCCTGTAGTATCAATGTACCAAATTAGAACATTTTTGACCAGAAATGGAATTTGCATGGCCTGTAGTGCTCCTAGGGCTAATGTTGGCCATTCTTGTTTGAGGTTCCTGTTGACCTGCAGTATCAATGTACTAAATTAGAACGCTTTTGACCAGAAACTAAATTTTGAGTAGCCTGTAGCTCTAAGGCTTAATGTGGCCACACTTGGTATGTGGGTTCCTGTTGGCCTGTAGTATCAATGTACCAAATTAGAACATTTTTGACCAGAAAATGGGAATTTTGGCATGGCCTGTAGTGCTCCCTAGTGGTGAATGTCGGCCATTCTTGGTTTGTGGATTCCTGTTGGCCTGTACTATTCAATGTACCAAATTAGAACATTTTTGACCAGAAAATGGGAATTTTGGCTTGTCCTGTAGTGCCCCTAGTGGCTTAATGTCGGTCATTCTTGGTTTGTGGATTCCTGTTGGCCTGTAGTACCAATTGTACCAAATTAGAACATTTTAGACCAGAAAATGGGAATTTCGGCATGGCCTGTATCCTAGGGCTAATGTTGGCCATTCTTACAGTACTTCAGAGTGATGTCATCTTTAAGCATGTTAGGTTTGAAAACCATCAGTCAAAATTACATTTGATTTATTGACACGTATATATTGTTAAAATTTGGACATTTACATAAACACGCCCTTTCAGCCATTTTGTATCGTATTCATTTTTCCTAAGTAACGCTTTCAAAGACTGTCCATTCTACACATGTGTACCAAATTTCAAGTCAATTGGAGCTACGGTTCAGGAGAAGAAGAGTTTTGTAGGTTTTCGCAAATTTTCAACGCACGGAAAATCCATCATGGCGGAAGTTATGGGTTCTTGAGGCTTTTTGTTCCCCATGAGGAATGAGGCATGTACACCAAATTTCAGAAGATTTGGACAAATGGCGTGGAAATTGTATCACTTTGAATTTTGTTTTTTGGGCGTGGCCTGTAGCGCCACCTATGGGCGAATGTTGACCATTCTTGGTTTGGGGGTACCGCTGGCATGGAGTATCAATGTGCCAATTTAGAAAATTTTTGACCAGTGACTTTTGAGCTATTTGGGCTCAAGGAGAAGAATAATAATAATAATAATATATAAATATAGCTGCAAGCAGCAATGCGGATTCCTCCTCAAAATGGCAAATCATTTAAAATTGATCAGTAGATGGTTGGGGATAAACCCTCCCAATTAAGGAATTCAAAAAACATGTCTTCGCCTGATTCCTAAACAAAACATTTTCAATGTACAGGAAAATCCATACCGACCTTATGGATCCTTGAGGCTTTTTTGTTCCCAATGAGAAATGCGGCATGTACACCAAGTTTCAGAAGAATTGGACAAATGGGGTGGATATTATATCATTTTGAAAAAAAATTTGGGGCGTGGCCTGTAGCGCCACCTATGGGCAAATGTTGGTCATTCTTGGTTTGTGGGTTCCTGTTGGCCTGTAGTATAAATGTACAAAATTAGAAAATATTTGACCAGAAAATGGGAATTTTGGAGTGGCTCTGTAGCACTCCTAGGGGCTAATGTGGGCCTTTCTTGGTTTGTGGGTTCCTGTCGGCCTGTAGAATCAATACACCAAATTAGAAAATGTTTGACCAGAAAATGGGATTTTTGGAATTACCTGTAGCTTCTAATGGCTTAATGTTGGCCATTCGTGGTTTGTGGGTTCCTGTTGGCATGTAGTATCAGTGTACCAAATTAGAACATTTTTGACCAGAAAATGGGAATTTTGGCATGGCCTGTAGCGCTCCTAGGGGTGAATGTTGTCCATTCTTGGTTTGTGGGTTCCTGTCTGCCTGTAGTATCAATGTACCAAATTAAAAAAATTTGACCAGAAAACGGAATTTTGGCGTGGCCTTTAGCTCTCTAGTGGCTTAATGTCGGCCATTCTTGGTTTGTGGGTTCCTGTTGGCCTGTAGTACCATTGTACCAAATTAGAACATTTTAGACCAGAAAATGGGAATTTCGACATGGCCTGTAGCGCTCCTAGGGGCTTAATGTCGGCCATTCTTTATGCAGTACTTCAGAGTGATGTCATCTTGAAGCATGTTAGGTTTGAAAACCATCAGTCAAAATTACATTTGATTTATTGACAGGTATATATTGTTAAAATTTGGACATTTACATAAACACGCTCTTTCAGACATTTTGTATCACATTCATTTTTCCTAAGTAATGTTTTCAAGGATGTCCATTCTACAAATGTGTACCAAATTTCAAGTCAATTGAGCTACGGTTCAGGAGAAGAAGAGTATTTTTAGGTTTTCGCAAATTTTCAACGCACGGGAAAATCCATCATGGTGAAAGTTATGGGTCCTTAAGGCTTTTTTGTTCCCCATGAGGAATGAGGCATGTACACCAAGTTTCAGAAGATTTAGACAAATGGCATGGAAATTGTATCACTTTGAATGAAAAATCACTTTGAAAATCTCTACTTTCACTTTCACTTCTCTTAAGATTTTTTTTCTGTTTTTTTGTGTGATTTACATAAGCATATCACAAGCAATTTTATTTGAAAGACTATCTAGGCACATAATAACACTGTATAGCTGTGACTGTTTATAACTATTTCAAAATGTAGCCTACAAGCTCACACTTTAAATGGTCAGTGCTTTGATTTTTAAATCATTAAAATAGCAACAGATCCAGTGAAAAAATGGAGTGATTGTGTTTACATGCCATTCAAAAACGTGGCATTTTACAAGGTAAGAGAGAAATAAAAAACTTAAAATAATACCATTTGTACTTCTCAATTACTTGGGAATGTCTATGTTCAGGACCTAAGGCTAAATTGTTACTGTCTCTTTAAGAGGCTTTTATCGCGATGATACTGATACTTAAGGCACAGTTCAGTTTAATCTTTTGAGAACTGAGAAGTATCATTATTTTCGTTTTGTGCCATGCTTGTTGCATTTGTATTCATTGTGAGATGATAAAATACAGACTGCGTGAATGGTTGATTTTGTTCACTTGAATTTTGTGACGGTTTCAGAAAAATAATCGCAAGACAGAGACTGAGCACCCTGTTTATTTATTTTACAAAAGCACAAGGTTTTGTTGTTATTGTAAGTGTACACAAATAAAAGTACACATTTCATAGTTCGTAATGATGTCTTGCATGTTTCTGTATGGGCAAAAATGACGCAGTATTTTGTTTAAGTTGTTTCCGCTGTTTCGAGAGAAAAATATAGCAGGACGCCATCTGGAATAATGCCAGAATAAAATATAATTATTCCAGATTTCTTTCTCAACTGTTTGTTCACTTGAGACATAACAGACTCCTCAATATATCATGTATTTTGACACTCTGTTGTATGAAATTGTCCGCTCAGACGCAAGCAGCAGCGTAAAGACATCGGAGTGCGTGAGTTAGACGCGACGCTGCTCGCTGTGTCACACAAACAGCTCGCAAAACATGTATTTGAGTTGTTTTGACATTTGTTGAGTTGAATAGTGTAAAATCGCTTGAATGTTCAAACAGGCAAACATTGTATACAACCGACAAACCTTCATGATGATGCGAGCAAAATGATCTCGCCATGGGTTTAGCGTGTTGTCAGAGACAATTAAACAACATCATTCTCGAAGTTTTGATACGTTAGGATTGATCAGCCCATCCCTACTTTCTTTAGACATATGTTTCATGTTTGTGTAAGTTTTTGTGACGTGTTTCAGAAAGATATTCGCTTAGACAAAGAGCACACGGTTTATTTTCTTTATTTTACAACAAATAAAAGTACAACTTTCATAGTTTGTGACGATGTATTAAATGTATCTGTATGTGCAAAAATAACGCAGTATTTTGTTTAAGCTGTTAACGCTGTTTCGAGAGAAAAATCTTAACAGGACACCACAGCGCATCCGTGTTGTTCACAATAATTCATAATTAAATATATTGATACCCAATTTCTTTATCAACTGTTTGTTCACTTGATACATAACAGACACCCCAATATATCATGTATTTTGGTGTATGAAATTGTCCGCTCAAACGCATGAAGCTGTGAAAGCTTAACTCTCATCGGCGCAGCGAAGCGCTAGTCGCGACGCTGCTCGCCGCTGTGTCACACAAACTGCTCGAAACATTTATTTGAGTTGTTTTGCCTTTGTTGAGTTGAATAGTGTAAAATCGCTTGAATGTTCAAGCAGGCAACCATTGTACACAACCAACAAACCTTCGTGGAAGATGCGAGCAAAAATGATCTCACCGAGGATTGCGTGTTGTCAGAGACAATTAAACAACATCATACTCGGAAGTTTTGATACGCTAACGCTGTCTCGATAGAGAAAAATCTAACAGGACATCACAGCTGCATCACTAGACCCCTTCAATAATTCATAATTCAATATATTGATACCCGATTTCTTTATCAACTGTTTGTTCACTTGAGATATAGCAGACACCCCAATATATCATGTATTTTGGTGTATGAAATTGTCCGTTGAAACGCAAGAAGGGAAAGCTTAACTCTCATCGGCGCAGTGAACGTTAGACGCCGACGCTGCTCGCCGCTGTGTCACACAAACTGCTCGAAACATTTATTTGAGTTGTTTTGCCTTTGTTGAGTTGAATAGTGTAAAATCGCTTGAATGTTCAAACTGGAAAGCATTAAGACACACAATTGATTTGACATACCTCCATGCAGACGCAAAATGTCTTCTGTAGTCTAAGTCTGAGCTCCACCCACTAGGAGACCTAAATGCTTCATTAGAGAGATTGCTACAGAAGAGCTGCATGTGGTAGACAGAGTTACTCCAGTAGAGGGAGCCTCTTTGCTCAGCCAATGTAAGTGAATGGGATTTTACATGTGGACCATATTTGTCCAGTAGAGGGAGCACTTTTGCTCAGCCATTGTAAATCAATGGGATTTTAAAAATTTTTGATCATCTTTTGTGTGTACATTTACATAAACACGCCCATTTCAGCCATTTTGTATTGTATTCATTTTTGCTAAGTAACGCTTGGAAAGACATACATACTACACACGTGTGCCAAATTCCAAGTCAATTGGAGCTGAGGTTCAGGAGAAGAAGAGTTTTGTAGGTTTTCCAAAATTTTCACTGTACAGGAAAATCCATAATGGCAGAAGTATGGGTCCTTGAGGCTTTTTTGTTCCCCATGAGAAATGAGGCATGTTTACAAAGTTTCAGAAGATTTGGACAAATGGGGTGGAAATTATATCACTTTGAATTTTTGTTTTTGGGCGTGGCCTGTAGCGCCACCTATGGGCGAATGTTGACCATTCTTGGTTTGGGGGTACCCGCTGGCATGGAGTATCAATGTGCCAATTTAGAAAATTTTTGACCAGTGACTTTTGAGCTATTGGGGCTCAAGGAGAAGAATAATAATAATAATAATAATAATAATAAATATAGCTGCAAAGCAGCAATGCGGATTCCTCCTCAAAATGGCAAATCATTTAAAATTGATCAGTAGATGGTTGGGGATAAACCTCCCAATTAAGGAATTCAAAAACATGTCTTTGTCTGAATCCTAAACTAAACATTTTCAATGTACAGGAAAATCCATACCGACCTTATGGATCCTTGAGGCTTTTTTGTTCCCAATGAGAAATGAGGCATGTACACCAAGTTTCAGAAGAATTGGTTAAATGGCGTGGAAATGGTATCACTTTGAAAATATTTTTTGGGGCGTGGCCTGTAGCGCCACCTATGGTCAAATGTGGGCCATTCTTGGTTTGTGGGTTCCTGTTGGCCTGTAGTATCAATGTACAAAATTAGAAAATATTTGACCAGAAAATGGGAATTTTGGAGTGGCCTGTAGCTCCCTAGGGCTGAATGTGGGCCATTCTTGGTTTGTGGGTTCCTGTTGGCCTGTAGAATCAATGTACCAAATTAGAAAATGTTTGACCAGAAAATGGGAATTTTGAATACCTGTAGCCTCTAATGGCTAATGTTGGCCATTCTTGGTTTGTGGGTTCCTGTTGGCCTGTAGTATCAATGTACCAAATTAGAACATTTTGACCAGAAATGGGAATTTTGCATGGCCTGTAGCTCCTAGGGTGAATGTTGGCCATTCTTGGTTTGTGGGTTCCTGTTGGCCTGTAGTATCAATGTACCAAATTAGAACATTTTTGACCAGAAAATGGAATTTTGGCTGGCCTTTAGCTTCCTAGTGGCTAATGTCGGCCATTCTTGGTTTGTGGGTTCCTGTTGGCCTGTAGTACCATTGTACCAAATTAGAACATTTTAGACCAGAAAATGGGAATTTCGGCATGGCCTGTAGCTCTCTAGGCTTAATGTTGGCCATTCTTTGCACAGTACTTCAGAGTGATGTCATCTTGAAGCATGTTAGGTTTGAAAACCATCAGTCAAAATTACATTTGATTTATTGACACGTATATATTGTTAAAATTTGGACATTTACATAAACACGCCTTTCAGCCATTTTGTATCGTATTCATTTTTCCTAAGTAACGCTTTCAAGGATGTCCATTCTACACATGTGTACCAAATTTCAAGTCAATTGGAGCTACGGTTCAGGAGAAGAAGAGTTTTGTAGGTTTTCGCAAATTTTCAACGCACGGGAAAATCCATCATGGCGGAAGTTATGGGTTCTTGAGGCTTTTTGTTCCCCATGAGGAATGAGGCATGTACACCAAATTTCAGAAGATTTGGACAAATGGCGTGGAAATTGTATCACTTTGAATTTTGTTTTTTGGGCGTGGCCTGTAGCGCCACCTATGGGCGAATGTGGGCCATTCTTGGTTTGGGGGTACCGCTGGCATGGAGTATCAATGTGCCAATTTAGAAAATTTTTGACCAGTGACTTTTGAGCTATTGGGGCTCAAGGAGAAGAATAATAATAATAATAATAAATATAGCTGCAAAGCAGCAATGCGGATTCCTCCTCAAAATGGCAAATCATTTAAAATTGATCAGTAGATGGTTGGGGATAAACCCTCCCAATTAAGGAATTCAAAAAACATGTCTTCGCCTGATTCCTAAACAAAACATTTTCAATGTACAGGAAAATCCATACCGACCTTATGGATCCTTGAGGCTTTTTTGTTCCCAATGAGAAATGCGGCATGTACACCAAGTTTCAGAAGAATTGGACAAATGGGGTGGATATTATATCATTTTGAAAAAAAATTTGGGGCGTGGCCTGTAGCGCCACCTATGGGCAAATGTTGGTCATTCTTGGTTTGTGGGTTCCTGTTGGCCTGTAGTATAAATGTACAAAATTAGAAAATATTTGACCAGAAAATGGGAATTTTGGAGTGGCTCTGTAGCGCCTCTAGGGGCTTAATGTGGGCCTTTCTTGGTTTGTGGGTTCCTGTCGGCCTGTAGAATCAATACACCAAATTAGAAAATGTTTGACCAGAAAATGGGATTTTTGGAATTACCTGTAGCGCCTCTAATGGCTTAATGTTGGCCATTCGTGGTTTGTGGGTTCCTGTTGGCATGTAGTATCAGTGTACCAAATTAGAACATTTTTGACCAGAAAATGGGAATTTTGGCATGGCCTGTAGCTTCCTAGGGGTGAATGTTGTCCATTCTTGGTTTGTGGGTTCCTGTCTGCCTGTAGTATCAATGTACCAAATTAAAAAAAATTTGACCAGAAAACGGAATTTTGGCGTGGCCTTTAGCTCTCTAGTGGCTTAATGTCGGCCATTCTTGGTTTGTGGGTTCCTGTTGGCCTGTAGTACCATTGTACCAAATTAGAACATTTTAGACCAGAAAATGGGAATTTCGACATGGCCTGTAGCTCCCTAGGGGCTTAATGTCGGCCATTCTTTATGCAGTACTTCAGAGTGATGTCATCTTGAAGCATGTTAGGTTTGAAAACCATCAGTCAAAATTACATTTGATTTATTGACAGGTATATATTGTTAAAATTTGGACATTTACATAAACACTCCTTTCAGACATTTTGTATCACATTCATTTTTCCTAAGTAATGTTTTCAAGGATGTCCATTCTACAAATGTGTACCAAATTTCAAGTCAATTGGAGCTACGGTTCAGGAGAAGAAGAGTATTTTTAGGTTTTCGCAAATTTTCAACGCACGGGAAAATCCATCATGGTGAAAGTTATGGGTCCTTAAGGCTTTTTTGTTCCCCATGAGGAATGAGGCATGTACACCAAGTTTCAGAAGATTTAGACAAATGGCGTGGAAATTGTATCACTTTGAATGAAAAATCACTTTGAAAATCTCTACTTTCACTTTCACTTCTCTCTTAAGATTTTTTTCTGTTTTTTTGTGTGATTTACATAAGCATATCACAAGCAATTTTATTTGAAAGACTATCTAGGCACATAATAACACTGTATAGCTGTGACTGTTTATAACTATTTCAAAATGTAGCCTACAAGCTCACACTTTAAATGGTCAGTGCTTTGATTTTTAAATCATTAAAATAGCAACAGATCCAGTGAAAAAATGGAGTGATTGTGTTTACATGCCATTCAAAAACGTGGCATTTTACAAGGTAAGAGAGAAATAAAAAACTTAAAATAATACCATTTGTACTTCTCAATTACTTGGGAATGTCTATGTTCAGGACCTAAGGCTAAATTGTTACTGTCTCTTTAAGAGGCTTTTATCGCGATGATACGATACTTAAGGCACAGTTCAGTTTAATCTTTTGAGAACTGAGAAGTATCATTATTTTCGTTTTGTGCCATGCTTGTTGCATTTGTATTCATTGTGAGATGATAAAATACAGACTGCGTGAATGGTTGATTTTGTTCACTTGAATTTTGTGACGGTTTCAGAAAAATAATCGCTAAGACAGAGACTGAGCACCCTGTTTATTTATTTTACAAAAGCACAAGGTTTTGTTGTTATTGTAAGTGTACACAAATAAAAGTACACATTTCATAGTTCGTAATGATGTCTTGCATGTTTCTGTATGGGCAAAAATGACGCAGTATTTTGTTTAAGTTGTTTCCGCTGTTTCGAGAGAAAATATAGCAGGACGCCATCTGAATAATGCCAGAATAAAATATAATTATTCCAGATTTCTTTCTCAACTGTTTGTTCACTTGAGACATAACAGACTCCTCAATATATCATGTATTTTGACACTCTGTTGTATGAAATTGTCCGCTCAGACGCTAGCAGCAGCGAAAGACATCGGAGTGCGTGAGTTAGACGCGACGCTGCTCGCTGTGTCACACAAACAGCTCGCAAACATGTATTTGAGTTGTTTTGACATTTGTTGAGTTGAATAGTGTAAAATCGCTTGAATGTTCAAACAGGCAAACATTGTATACAACCGACAAACCTTCATGATGATGCGAGCAAAATGATCTCGCCAGCGGTTTATGCGTGTTGTCAGAGACAATTAAACAACATCATTCTCGGAAGTTTTGATACGCTAGGATTGATCAGCCCATCCCTACTTTCTTTAGACATATGTTTCATGTTTGTGTAAGTTTTTGTGACGTGTTTCAGAAAGATATTCGCTTAGACAAAGAGCACACGGTTTATTTTCTTTATTTTACAACAAATAAAAGTACAACTTTCATAGTTTGTGACTATGTATTAAATGTATCTGTATGTGCAAAAATAACGCAGTATTTTGTTTAAGCTGTTAACGCTGTTTCGAGAGAAAAATCTTAACAGGACACCACAGCTGCATCCGTGTTGTTCACAATAATTCATAATTAAATATATTGATACCCAATTTCTTTATCAACTGTTTGTTCACTTGATACATAACAGACACCCCAATATATCATGTATTTTGGTGTATGAAATTGTCCGCTCAAACGCATGAAGCTGTGAAAGCTTAACCTCATCGGCGCAGCGAAGCGCTAGTCGCGACGCTGCTCGCCGCTGTGTCACACAAACTGCTCGAAAACATTTATTTGAGTTGTTTTGCCTTTGTTGAGTTGAATAGTGTAAAATCGCTTGAATGTTCAAGCAGGCAACCATTGTACACAACCAACAAACCTTCGTGGAAGATGCGAAGCAAAAATGATCTCGCCGAGGATTGGCGTGTTGTCAGAGACAATTAAACAACATCATACTCGGAAGTTTTGATACGCTAACGCTGTCTCGATAGAGAAAAATCTAACAGGACATCACAGCGCATCACTAGACCCCTTCAATAATTCATAATTCAATATATTGATACCCGATTTCTTTATCAACTGTTTGTTCACTTGAGATATAGCAGACACCCCAATATATCATGTATTTTGGTGTATGAAATTGTCCGCTGAAACGCAAGAAGGGAAAGCTTAACTCTCATCGGCGCGTGAACGCTAGACGCGACGCTGCTCGCCGCTGTGTCACACAAACTGCTCGAAAACATTTATTTGAGTTGTTTTGCCTTTGTTGAGTTGAATAGTGTAAAATCGCTTGAATGTTCAAACTGGAAAGCATTAAGACACACAATTGATTTGACATACCTCCATGCAGACGCAAAATGTCTTCTGTAGTCTAAGTCTGAGCTCCACCCACTAGGAGACCTAAATGCTTCATTAGAGAGATTGCTACAGAAGAGCTGCATGTGGTAGACAGAGTTACTCCAGTAGAGGGAGCCTCTTTGCTCAGCCAATGTAAGTGAATGGGATTTTACATGTGGACCATATTTGTCCAGTAGAGGGAGCACTTTTGCTCAGCCATTGTAAATCAATGGGATTTTAAAAATTTTTGATCATCTTTTGTGTGTACATTTACATAAACACGCCCATTTCAGCCATTTTGTATTGTATTCATTTTTGCTAAGTAACGCTTGGAAAGACATACATACTACACACGTGTGCCAAATTCCAAGTCAATTGGAGCTGAGGTTCAGGAGAAGAAGAGTTTTGTAGGTTTTCCAAAATTTTCACTGTACAGGAAAATCCATAATGGCAGAAGTATGGGTCCTTGAGGCTTTTTTGTTCCCCATGAGAAATGAGGCATGTTTACAAAGTTTCAGAAGATTTGGACAAATGGGGTGGAAATTATATCACTTTGAATTTTTGTTTTTGGGCGTGGCCTGTAGCGCCACCTATGGGCGAATGTTGACCATTCTTGGTTTGGGGGTACCCGCTGGCATGGAGTATCAATGTGCCAATTTAGAAAATTTTTGACCAGTGACTTTTGAGCTATTGGGGCTCAAGGAGAAGAATAATAATAATAATAATAATAATAATAATAATAATAATAATAGATTCCTACAGATCAATAATAATAATAATAAATATAGCTGCAAGCAGCAATGCGGATTCCTCCTCAAAATGGCAAATCATTTAAAATTGATCAGTAGATGGTTGGGGATAAACCCTCCCAATTAATGAATTCAAAAACATGTACTTCTGTCTGAATCCTAAACTAAACATTTTCAATGTACAGGAAAATCCATACCGACCTTATGGATCCTTGAGGCTTTTTTGTTCCCAATGAGAAATGAGGCATGTACACCAAGTTTCAGAAGAATTGGACAAATGGCGTGGAAATGGTATCACTTTGAAAATATTTTTTGGGGCGTGGCCTGTAGCACCACCTATGGGCAAATGTGGGCCATTCTTGGTTTGTGGGTTCCTGTTGGCCTGTAGTATCAATGTACAAAATTAGAAAATATTTGACCAGAAAATGGGAATTTTGGGAATGGCCTGTAGTGCTCCCTAGGGCTGAATGTTGGCCATTCTTGGTTTGAGGGTTCCTGTTGGCCTGTAGTATCAATGTACCAAATTAGAACATTTTTGACCAGAAAATGGGAATTTCGGCATGGCCTGTAGTGCTCCCTAGGGGCTGAATGTTGGCCATTCTTGGTTTGTGGGTTCCTGTTGGCCTGTAGTATCAATGTACCAAATTAGAAAATTTTTGACCAGAAAACGGAATTTTGGCAGTGGCCTTTAGCTCTCTAGTGGCTTAATGTCGGCCATTCTTGGTTTGTGGGTTCCTGTTGGCCTGTAGTACCATTGTACCAAATTAGAACATTTTAGACCAGAAAATGGGAATTTCGGCATGGCCTGTAGCGCTCTCTAGGGGCTTAATGTTGGCCATTCTTTATGCTAGTACTTCAGAGTGATGTCATCTTGAAGCATGTTAGGTTTGAAAACCATCAGTCAAAATTACATTTGATTTATTGACACGTATATATTGTTAAAATTTGGACATTTACATAAACACTCCTTTCAGCCATTTTGTATCAGATTCATTTTTCCTAAGTAACGCTTTCAAAGACTGTCCATTCTACACATGTGTACCAAATTTCAAGTCAATTGGAGCTACGGTTCAGGAGAAGAAGAGTTTTGTAGGTTTTCGCAAATTTTCAACGCACGGAAAATCCATCATGGCGGAAGTTATGGGTTCTTGAGGCTTTTTTGTTCCCCATGAGGAATGAGGCATGTACACCAAGTTTCAGAAGATTTGGACAAATGGCGTGGAAATTGTATCACTTTGAATTTTGTTTTTTGGGCGTGGCCTGTAGTGCCACCTATGGGCGAATGTGGACCATTCTTGGTTTGGGGGTACCCGCTGGCATGGAGTATCAATGTGCCAATTTAGAAAATTTTTGACCAGTGACTTTTGAGCTATTGGGGCTCAAGGAGAAGAATAATAATAATAATAATAATAAATATAGCTGCAAGCAGCAATGCGGATTCCTCCTCAAAATGGCAAATCATTTAAAATTGATCAGTAGATGGTTGGGGATAAACCCTCCCAATTGAGGAATTCAAAAACATGTCTTTGTCTGAATCCTAAACTAAACATTTTCAATGTACAGGAAAATCCATACACGACCTTATGGATCCTTGAGGCTTTTTGTTCCCAATGAGAAATGAGGCATGTACACCAAGTTTCAGAAGAATTGCAAATGGCTGGAAATGGTATCACTTTGAAAATATTTTTGGAGTGGCCTGTAGCCACCTATGGGCGAATGTGGGCCATTCTTGGTTTGTGGGTTCCTGTTGGCCTGTAGTATCAATGTACCAAATTAGAAAATATTTGACCAGAAAATGGGAATTTTGGCTTGTCCTGTAGTGCTCCCTAGTGGCTTAATGTCGGTCATTCTTGGTTTGTGGATTCCTGTTGGCCTGTAGCTATTCAATGTACCAAATTAGAACATTTTTGACCAGAAAATGGGAATTTTGGCTTGTCCTGTAGTGCTCCCTAGTGGCTTAATGTCGGCCATTCTTGGTTTGTGGGTTCCTGTTGGCCTGTAGTATCAATTGTACCAAATTAGAACATTTTTGACCAGAAAATGGGAATTTTGGCATGGCCTAGGCTTACTGTTGGCCATTCTTACAGTACTTCAGAGTGATGTCATCTTGAAGCATGTTAGGTTTGAAAACCATCAGTCAAAATTACATTTGATTTATTGACACGTATATATTGTTAAAATTTGGACATTTACATAAACACTCCTTTCAGCCATTTTGTATCGTATTCATTTTTCCTAAGTAACGCTTTCAAGGATGTCCATTCTACACATGTGTACCAAATTTCAAGTCAATTGGAGCTACGGTTCAGGAGAAGAAGAGTTTTGTAGGTTTTCGCAAATTTTCAACGCACGGGAAAATCCATCATGGCGAAGTTATGGGTTCTTGAGGCTTTTTGTTCCCCATGAGGAATGAGGCATGTACACCAAATTTCAGAAGATTTGGACAAATGGCATGGAAATTGTATCACTTTGAATTTTGTTTTTTGGGCGTGGCCTGTAGCGCCACCTATGGGCGAATGTGGGCCATTCTTGGTTTGGGGGTACCGCTGGCATGGAGTATCAATGTGCCAATTTAGAAAATTTTTGACCAGTGACTTTTTGAGCTATTGGGGCTCAAGGAGAAGAATAATAATAATAATAATAAATATAGCTGCAAGCAGCAATGCGGATTCCTCCTCAAAATGGCAAATCATTTAAAATTGATCAGTAGATGGTTGGGGATAAACCCTCCCAATTAAGGAATTCAAAAACATGTATTTCTGTCTGAATCCTAAACTAAACATTTTCAATGTACAGGAAAATCCATACCGACCTTATGGATCCTTGAGGCTTTTTTGTTCCCAATGAGAAATGAGGCATGTACACCAAGTTTCAGAAGAATTGGACAAATGGCGTGGAAATGGTATCACTTTGAAAATATTTTTTTGGGGCGTGGCCTGTAGCACCACCTATGGTCAAATGTGGGCCATTCTTGGTTTGTGGGTTCCTGTTGGCCTGTAGTATCAATGTACAAAATTAGAAAATATTTGACCAGAAAATGGGAATTTTGGAGTGGCCTGTAGCTGCTCCTAGGGGCTTAATGTGGGCCATTCTTGGTTTGTGGGTTCCTGTTGGCCTGTAGAATCAATGTACCAAATTAGAAAATGTTTGACCAGAAAATGGGACTTTTGGGAATTACCTGTAGCTCTCCTAATGGCTTAATGTTGGCCATTCTTGGTTTGTGGGTTCCTGTTGGCCTGTAGTACCATTGTACCAAATTAGAACATTTTAGACCAGAAAATGGGAATTTCGGCATGGCCTGTAGCTACTCCTAGGGGTGAATGTTGGCCATTCTTGGTTTGTGGGTTCCTGTTGGCCTGTAGTATCAATGTACCAAATTAGAACATTTTTGACCAGAAAACGGAATTTTGGCGTGGCCTTTAGCTCCCTAGTGGCTTAATGTCGGCCATTCTTGGTTTGTGGGTTCCTGTTGGCCTGTAGTACCATTGTACCAAATTAGAACATTTTAGACCAGAAAATGGGAATTTCGGCATGGCCTGTAGCCTCCTAGGGCTTAATGTTGGCCATTCTTTATGCAGTACTTCAGAGTGATGTCATCTTGAAGCATGTTAGGTTTGAAAACCATCAGTCAAAATTACATTTGATTTATTGACACGTATATATTGTTAAAATTTGGACATTTACATAAACACTCCCTTTCAGCCATTTTGTATCGTGATTCATTTTTCCTAAGTAACGCTTTCAAGGACTGTCCATTCTACACATGTGTACCAAATTTCAAGTCAATTGAGCTACGGTTCAGGAGAAGAAGAGTTTTGTAGGTTTTCGCAAATTTTCAACGTACGGAAAAATCCATCATGGCGGAAGTTATGGGTTCTTGAGGCTTTTTTGTTCCCCATGAGGAATGAGGCATGTACACCAAATTTCAGAAGATTTGGACAAATGGCGTGGAAATTGTATCACTTTGAATTTTGTTTTTTGGGCGTGGCCTGTAGCGCCACCTATGGGCGAATGTGGGCCATTCTTGGTTTGGGGGTACCGCTGGCATGGAGTATCAATGTGCCAATTTAGAAAATTTTTGACCAGTGACTTTTGAGCTATTGGGGCTCAAGGAGAATAATAATAATAATAATAATAATAAATATAGCTGCAAAGCAGCAATGCGGATTCCTCCTCAAAATGGCAAATCATTTCAAATTGATCAGTAGAGGGTTGGGGTTAAACCTCTCAATGGATGAATCCAAAAACATGTATTTCTGTCTGAATCCTAAACTAAACATTTTCAGTCTACAGGAAAATCCATCATACCTTATGGATCCTTGAGGCGTTTTTGTTCCCAATGAGAAATGAGGCATGTACACCAAGATTCAAAAGAATTGGTTAAATGGCGTGGAAATGGTATCACTTTGAAAATATTTTTTGGGGCGTGGCCTGTAGCCTCCTATGGGCAAATGTGGGTCATTCTTGGTTTGTGGGTTCCTGTTGGCCTGTAGTATCAATGTACATAATTAGAAAATATTTGACCAGAAAATGGGACTTTTGGGAATTACCTGTAGCTCCCTAGGGGTGAATGTTGGCCATTCTTGGTTTGAGGGTTCCTGTTGACCTGTAGTATCAATGTACCAAATTAGAACATTTTTGACCATAAAATGGGAATTTCAAGGTGGCCTCTAGTGCTCCCTAGGGGCTTAATGTTGGCCATTCTTTGTTTGTGGGTTCCTGTTGGCCAGTAGTATCAATGTACCATATTAGAAAATTTTTGACCAGAAAACTGAAATTTTGGGAGTGGCCTGTAGCTCTCTAATGGCTTAATGTGGGCCATACTTGGTTTGTGGGTTCCTGTTGGCCTGTAGTATCAATGTACCAAATTATAACTTTTTGACCAGAAAATGGGAATTTCGGCTTGGCCTCTAGCTCACCTAGTGGTGAATGTCGGTCATTCTTGGTTTGTGGATTCCTTTTGGCCTGTACTATTAATGTACCAAATTAGAACATTTTTGACCAGAAAATGGGAATTTCGGCATGGCCTGTAGTGCTCCCTAGGGGCTTAATGTTGGCCATTCTTGGTTTGAGGGTTCCTGTTGACCTGCAGTATCAATGTACCAAATTAGAACGTTTTTGACCAGAAAACTAAATTTTGGAGTAGCCTGTAGCTCTCTAAGGGCTTAATGTGGGCCACACTTGGTATGTGGGTTCCTGTTGGCCTGTAGTATCAAAGTACCAAATTAGAAAATTTTTGACCAGAAAATGGGAATTTTGGCTTGTCCTGTAGTGCTCCCTAGTGGCTTAATGTCGGTCATTCTTGGTTTGTGGATTCCTGTTGGCCTGTACTATTCTTGTACCTAATTAGAACATTTTTGACCAGAAAATGGGAATTTTGGCTTGTCCTGTAGTGCCCCCTAGTGGCGTATGTCGGTCATTCTTGGTTTGTGGATTCCTGTTGGCCTGTACTATTAATTTACCAAATTAGAACATTTTTGACCAGAAAATGGGAATTTTGGCATGGCCATTCTTTGCACAGTACTTCAGAGTGATGTCATCTTTAAGCATGTTAGGTTTGAAAACCATCAGTCAAAATTACATTTGATTTATTGACACGTATATATTGTTAAAATTTGGACATTTACATAAACACGCTCTTTCAGCCATTTTGTATCGTATTCATTTTTCCTAAGTAACGCTTTCAAGGATGTCCATTCTACACATGTGTACCAAATTTCAAGTCAATTGGAGCTACGGTTCAGGAGAAGAAGAGTTTTGTAGGTTTTCGCAAATTTTCAACGTACGGGAAAATCCATCATGGCGAAGTTATGGGTTCTTGAGGCTTTTTTGTTCCCCATGAGGAATGAGGCATGTACACCAAATTTCAGAAGATTTGGACAAATGGCATGGAAATTGTATCACTTTGAATTTTGTTTTTTGGGCGTGGCCTGTAGCGCCACCTATGGGCGAATGTGGGCCATTCTTGGTTTGGGGGTACCCGTTGGCATGGAGTATCAATGTGCCAATTTAGAAAATTTTTGACCAGTGACTTTTGAGCTATTGGGGCTCAAGGAGAATAATATATAATAATAATAGAATAATAAATATTAATCATTCTTGGTATTGAGGGTTCCTGTTGACCTGTAGTAATCAATGTACCAAATTAGAACATTTTTGACCATAAAATGGGAATTTCAAGTGGACTCTAGTGCTCTCCTAGGAGGCTTAATGTTGGCCATTCTTTGTTTGATGGGTTCCTGTTGGCCAGTAGTATCAATGTACCATATTAGAAAATTTTATGACCAGAAAACTAAATTTTGGGAGTGGCCTGTAGCTCTCCTAATGGCTTAATGTGGGCCATACTTGGTTTGTGGGTTCCTGTTGGCCTGTAGTATCAATGTACCAAATTATAACTTTTTTGACCAGAAAATGGGAATTTCGGGCTTGGCCTCTAGCCCACCTAGTGGTGAATGTCGGTCATTCTTGGTTTGTGGATTCCTTTGGCCTGTACTATCAATGTACCAAATTAGAACATTTTTGACCAGAAAATGGGAATTTTGGGCATGGCCTGTAGTGCTCCCTAGTGGCTTAATGTTGGCCATTCTTGGTTTGAGGGTTCCTGTTGACCTGTAGTATCAATGTACCAAATTAGAACATTTTTGACCAGAAAATGGAAATTTTGGAGTGGCCTGTAGCTCCTCTAAGGGCTGAATGTGGGCCATTCTTGGTTTGTGGGTTCCTGTTGGCCTGTAGTATCAATGTACCAAATTAGAAAATTTTTGACCAGAAAATGGGAATTTTGGCGTGGCCTGTAGTGCTCCCTAGTGGCTTAATGTCGGCCATTCTTGGTTTGTGGGTTCCTGTTGGCCTGTAGTATTCATTGTACCAAATTAGAACATTTTTGACCAGAAAATGGGAATTTTGGCTTGTCCTGTAGTGCCCCTAGTGGCTAATGTCGGTCATTCTTGGTTTGTGGATTCCTGTTGGCCTGTACTATTAATTTACCAAATTAGAACATTTTTGACCAGAAAATGGGAATTTTGGCATGGCCATTCTTTGCACAGTACTTCAGAGTGATGTCATCTTGAAGCATGTTAGGTTTGAAAACCATCAGTCAAAATTACATTTGATTTATTGACACGTATATATTGTTAAAATTTGGACATTTACATAAACACTCTTTCAGCCATTTTGTATCGTGATTCATTTTTCCTAAGTAACGCTTTCAAGGACTGTCCATTCTACACATGTGTACCAAATTTCAAGTCAATTGAGCTACGGTTCAGGAGAAGAAGAGTTTTGTAGGTTTTCGCAAATTTTCAACGTACGGAAAATCCATCATGGCGGAAGTTATGGGTTCTTGAGGCTTTTTGTTCCCCATGAGGAATGAGGCATGTACACCAAATTTCAGAAGATTTGGACAAATGGCGTGGAAATTGTATCACTTTGAATTTTGTTTTTTGGGCGTGGCCTGTAGCGCCACCTATGGGCTGAATGTGGGCCATTCTTGGTTTGGGGGTACCAGTGGCATGGAGTATCAATGTGCCAATTTAGAAAATTTTTGACCAGTGACTTTTGAGCTATTGGGGCTCAAGGAGAAGAATAATAATAATAATAATAATAAATATAGCTGCAAGCAGCAATGCGGATTCCTCCTCAAAATGGCAAATCATTTAAAATTGATCAGTAGATGGTTGGGGATAAACCCTCCCAATTAAGGAATTCAAAAACATGTCTTTGTCTGAATCCTAAACTAAACATTTTCAATGTACAGGAAAATCCATACCGACCTTATGGATCCTTGAGGCTTTTTTGTTCCCAATGAGAAATGAGGCATGTACACCAAGTTTCAGAAGAATTGGACAAATGGCGTGGAAATGGTATCACTTTGAAAATATTTTTTGGGGCGTGGCCTGTAGCACCACCTATGGTCAAATGTGGGCCATTCTTGGTTTGTGGGTTCCTGTTGGCCTGTAGTATCAATGTACAAAATTAGAAAATATTTGACCAGAAAATGGGACTTATCTTTGGGCAATGTGGCCTTCTGTAGTCTGCCTAGAACTTACCAAATAGATGTGGCCATGAATGTTGGCCATTCTTGGTTTGTGGGTTCCTGTTGGCCTGTAGTATCAATGTACCAAATTAGAACATTTTTGACCAGAAAATGGGAATTTTGGCATGGCCTTTAGCTTCCTAGTGGCTTAATGTCGGCCATTCTTGGTTTGTGGGTTCCTGTTGGCCTGTAGTACCATTGTACCAAATTAGAACATTTTAGACCAGAAAATGGGAATTTCGCATGGCCTGTAGCTCCTAGGGCTTAATGTTGGCCATTCTTTATGCAGTACTTCAGAGTGATGTCATCTTGAAGCATGTTAGGTTTGAAAACCATCAGTCAAAATTACATTTGATTTATTGACACGTATATATTGTTAAAATTTGGACATTTACATAAACACTCCCTTTCAGCCATTTTGTATCGTATTCATTTTTCCTAAGTAACGCTTTCAAAGACTTCAATTCTACACATGTGTACCAAATTTCAAGTCAATTGGAGCTACGGTTCAGGAGAAGAAGAGTTTTGTAGGTTTTCGCAAATTTTCAACGCACGGAAAAATCCATCATGGCGGAAGTTATGGGTTCTTGAGGCTTTTTGTTCCCCATGAGAAATGAGGCATGTACACCAAGTTTCAGAAGATTTGGACAAATGGCGTGGAAATGGTATCACTTTGAAAATATTTTTTTGGGCGTGGCCTGTAGTGCCACCTATGGGCGAATGTTGACCATTCTTGGTTTGGGGGTACCCGTTGGCATGGACTATCAATGTGCCAATTTAGAAAACTTTTGACCAGTGACTTTTGAGCTATTTGGGCTCAAGGAGAAGAATAATAATAATAATAATAATAAATATAGCTGCAAGCAGCAATGCGGATTCCTCCTCAAAATGGCAAATCATTTAAAATTGATCAGTAGATGGTTGGGGATAAACCCTCCCAATTGAGGAATTCAAAAACATGTCTTTGTCTGAATCCTAAACTAAACATTTTCAATGTACAGGAAAATCCATACACGACCTTATGGATCCTTGAGGCTTTTTTGTTCCCAATGAGAAATGAGGCATGTACACCAAGTTTCAGAAGAATTGGACAAATGGCATGGAAATGGTATCACTTTGAAAATATTTTTTGGGGCGTGGCCTGTAGCACCACCTATGGGCAAATGTGGGCCATTCTTGGTTTGTGGGTTCCTGTTGGCCTGTAGTATCAATGTACAAAATTAGAAAATATTTGACCAGAAAATGGGAATTTTGGAGTGGCCTGTAGTGCTCCCTAGGGGCTTAATGTTGGCCATTCTTGGTTTGAGGGTTCCTGTTGACCTGTAGTATCAATGTACCAAATTAGAACATGTTTGACCAGAAAATGGGAATTTTGGAGTAGCCTGTAGTGCTCCTAAGGGCTTAATGTTGGCCATTCTTGGTTTGTGGGTTCCTGTTGGCCTGTAGTATCAATGTACCAAATTAGAACATTTTTGACCAGAAAATGGGAATTTTGGCATGGCCTGTAGCTCCCTAGTGGCTGAATGTTGGCCATTCTTGGTTTGTGGGTTCCTGTTGGCCTGTAGTATCAATGTACCAAATTAGAACATTTTTGACCAGAAAATGGGAATTTTGGCTTGGCCTGTAGTGCCCCTAGTGGCTTAATGTCGGTCATTCTTGGTTTGTGGATTCCTGTTGGCCTGTACTATTAATTGTACCAAATTAGAACATTTTTGACCAGAAAATGGGAATTTTGGCATGGCCATTCTTTGCACAGTACTTCAGAGTGATGTCATCTTGAAGCATGTTAGGTTTGAAAACCATCAGTCAAAATTACATTTGATTTATTGACACGTATATATTGTTAAAATTTGACATTTACATAAACACCCCTTTCAGCCATTTTGTATCGTGATTCATTTTTCCTAAGTAACGCTTTCAAGGATGTCCATTCTACACATGTGTACCAAATTTCAAGTCAATTGGAGCTACGGTTCAGGAGAAGAAGAGTTTTGTAGGTTTTCGCAAATTTTCAACGTACGGGAAAATCCATCATGGCGGAAGTTATGGGTTCTTGAGGCTTTTTGTTCCCCATGAGGAATGAGGCATGTACACCAAATTTCAGAAGATTTGGACAAATGGCGGAAATTGTATCACTTTGAATTTTGTTTTTTGGGCGTGGCCTGTAGCGCCACCTATGGGCGAATGTGGGCCATTCTTGGTTTGTGGGTTCCTGTTGGCCTGTAGTATCAATGTACAAAATTAGAAAATATTTGACCAGAAAATGGGAATTTTGAGTGGCCTGTAGTGCCTCTAGGGGCTTAATGTGGGCCATTCTTGGTTTGTGGGTTCCTGTTGGCCTGTAGAATCAATGTACCAAATTAGAAAATGTTTGACCAGAAAATGGGACTTTGGGAATTACCTGTAGCTCTCCTAATGGCTTAATGTTGGCCATTCTTGGTTTGTGGGTTCCTGTTGGCCTGTAGTACCATTGTACCAAATTAGAACATTTTAGACCAGAAAATGGGAATTTCGGCATGGCCTGTAGCTCCCTAGGGTGAATGTTGGCCATTCTTGGTTTGTGGGTTCCTGTTGGCCTGTAGTATCAATGTACCAAATTAGAACATTTTTGACCAGAAAACGGGAATTTTGGCGTGGCCTTTAGCTCCCTAGTGGCTAATGTCGGCCATTCTTGGTTTGTGGGTTCCTGTTGGCCTGTAGTACCATTGTACCAAATTAGAACATTTTAGACCAGAAAATGGGAATTTCGGCATGGCCTGTAGCTCCCTAGGGGCTTAATGTTGGCCATTCTTTGCTAGTACTTCAGAGTGATGTCATCTTGAAGCATGTTAGGTTTGAAAACCATCAGTCAAAATTACATTTGATTTATTGACACGTATATATTGTTAAAATTTGGACATTTACATAAACACGCTCCTTTCAGCCATTTTGTATCAGTATTCATTTTTCCTAAGTAACGCTTTCAAAGACTTCAATTCTACACATGTGTACCAAATTTCAAGTCAATTGGAGCTACGGTTCAGGAGAAGAAGAGTTTTGTAGGTTTTCGCAAATTTTCAACGTACGGAAAAATCCATCATGGCGGAAGTTATGGGTTCTTGAGGCTTTTTGTTCCCCATGAGAAATGAGGCATGTACACCAAGTTTCAGAAGATTTGGACAAATGGCATGGAAATGGTATCACTTTGAATATATTTTTTTTGGGCGTGGCCTGTAGCGCCACCTATGGGCTAATGTTGACCATTCTTGGTTTGGGGGTACCCGTTGGCATGGACTATCAATGTGCCAATTTAGAAAACTTTTGACCAGTGACTTTTTGAGCTATTTGGGCTCAAGGAGAAGAATAATAATAATAATAATAAATATAGCTGCAAGCAGCAATGCGGATTCCTCCTCAAAATGGCAAATCATTTAAAATTGATCAGTAGATGGTTGGGGATAAACCCTCCCAATGAATGAATTCAAAAACATGTCTTTTGTCTGAATCCTAAACTAAACATTTTCAATGTACAGGAAAATCCATACCGACCTTATGGATCCTTGAGGCTTTTTTGTTCCCAATGAGAAATGAGGCATGTACACCAAGTTTCAGAAGAATTGGACAAATGGCGTGGAAATGGTATCACTTTGAAAATATTTTTTGGGGCGTGGCCTGTAGCACCACCTATGGTCAAATGTGGGCCATTCTTGGTTTGTGGGTTCCTGTTGGCCTGTAGTATCAATGTACAAAATTAGAAAATATTTGACCAGAAAATGGGAATTTTGGAGTGGCCTGTAGCTTCTCTAGGGCTTAATGTGGGCCATTCTTGGTTTGTGGGTTCCTGTTGGCCTGTAGAATCAATGTACCAAATTAGAAAATGTTTGACCAGAAAATGGGACTTTTGGGAATTACCTGTAGCGCTCCTAATGGCTTAATGTTGGCCATTCTTGGTTTGTGGGTTCCTGTTGGCCTGTAGTATCAATGTACCAAATTAGAACATTTTAGACCAGAAAATGGGAATTTCGGCATGGCCTGTAGTGCTCCCTAGGGGTGAATGTTGGCCATTCTTGGTTTGTGGGTTCCTGTTGGCCTGTAGTATCAATGTACCAAATTAGAACATTTTTGACCAGAAAACGGGAATTTTGGCGTGGCCTTTAGCGCTCCCTAGTGGCTTAATGTCGGCCATTCTTGGTTTGTGGGTTCCTGTTGGCCTGTAGTACCATTGTACCAAATTAGAACATTTTAGACCAGAAAATGGGAATTTCGGCATGGCCTGTAGCTGCTCCTAGGGGCTTAATGTTGGCCATTCTTTGCACAGTACTTCAGAGTGATGTCATCTTGAAGCATGTTAGGTTTGAAAACCATCAGTCAAAATTACATTTGATTTATTGACACGTATATATTGTTAAAATTTGGACATTTACATAAACACGCTCTTTCAGCCATTTTGTATCGTGATTCATTTTTCCTAAGTAACGCTTTCAAGGATGTCCATTCTACACATGTGTACCAAATTTCAAGTCAATTGGAGCTACGGTTCAGGAGAAGAAGAGTTTTGTAGGTTTTCGCAAATTTTCAACGTACGGGAAAATCCATCATGGCGGAAGTTATGGGTTCTTGAGGCTTTTTGTTCCCTATGAGGAATGAGGCATGTACACCAAATTTCAGAAGATTTGGACAAATGGCGTGGAAATTGTATCACTTTGAATTTTGTTTTTTGGGCGTGGCCTGTAGCGCCACCTATGGGCTGAATGTGGGCCATTCTTGGTTTGGGGGTACCCGCTGGCATGGAGTATCAATGTGCCAATTTAGAAAATTTTTGACCAGTGACTTTTGAGCTATTGGGGCTCAAGGAGAAGAATAATAATAATAATAATAAATATAGCTGCAAGCAGCAATGCGGATTCCTCCTCAAAATGGCAAATCATTTAAAATTGATCAGTAGATGGTTGGGGATAAACCTCCCAATTAAGGAATTCAAAAAACATGTCTTCGCCTGATTCCTAAACAAAACATTTTCAATGTACAGGAAAATCCATACCGACCTTATGGATCCTTGAGGCTTTTTTGTTCCCAATGAGAAATGCGGCATGTACACCAAGTTTCAGAAGAATTGGACAAATGGGGTGGATATTATATCATTTTGAAAAAAAATTTGGGGCGTGGCCTGTAGCGCCACCTATGGGCAAATGTTGGTCATTCTTGGTTTGTGGGTTCCTGTTGGCCTGTAGTATAAATGTACAAAATTAGAAAATATTTGACCAGAAAATGGGAATTTTGGAGTGGCTCTGTAGCGCCTCTAGGGGCTAATGTGGGCCTTTCTTGGTTTGTGGGTTCCTGTCGGCCTGTAGAATCAATACACCAAATTAGAAAATGTTTGACCAGAAAATGGGATTTTTGGAATTACCTGTAGCTCTCTAATGGCTTAATGTTGGCCATTCGTGGTTTGTGGGTTCCTGTTGGCATGTAGTATCAGTGTACCAAATTAGAACATTTTTGACCAGAAAATGGGAATTTTGGCATGGCCTGTAGCTCCCTAGGGGTGAATGTTGTCCATTCTTGGTTTGTGGGTTCCTGTCTGCCTGTAGTATCAATGTACCAAATTAAAAAAAATTTGACCAGAAAACGGAATTTTGGCGTGGCCTTTAGCTCTCCTAGTGGCTTAATGTCGGCCATTCTTGGTTTGTGGGTTCCTGTTGGCCTGTAGTACCATTGTACCAAATTAGAACATTTTAGACCAGAAAATGGGAATTTCGACATGGCCTGTAGCTCCCTAGGGGCTTAATGTCGGCCATTCTTTATGCAGTACTTCAGAGTGATGTCATCTTGAAGCATGTTAGGTTTGAAAACCATCAGTCAAAATTACATTTGATTTATTGACAGGTATATATTGTTAAAATTTGGACATTTACATAAACACGTCCTTTCAGACATTTTGTATCACATTCATTTTTCCTAAGTAATGTTTTCAAGGATGTCCATTCTACAAATGTGTACCAAATTTCAAGTCAATTGGAGCTACGGTTCAGGAGAAGAAGAGTATTTTTAGGTTTTCGCAAATTTTCAACGTACGGGAAAATCCATCATGGTGAAAGTTATGGGTCCTTAAGGCTTTTTTGTTCCCCATGAGGAATGAGGCATGTACACCAAGTTTCAGAAGATTTAGACAAATGGCGTGGAAATTGTATCACTTTGAATGAAAAATCACTTTGAAAATCTCTACTTTCACTTTCACTTCTCTCTTAAGATTTTTTTCTGTTTTTTTTGTGTGATTTACATAAGCATATCACAAGCAATTTTATTTGAAAGACTATCTAGGCACATAATAACACTGTATAGCTGTGACTGTTTATAACTATTTCAAAATGTAGCCTACAAGCTCACACTTTAAATGGTCAGTGCTTTGATTTTTAAATCATTAAAATAGCAACAGATCCAGTGAAAAAAATGGAGTGATTGTGTTTACATGCCATTCAAAAACGTGGCATTTTACAAGGTAAGAGAGAAATAAAAAAACTTAAAATAATACCATTTGTACTTCTCAATTACTTGGGAATGTCTATGTTCAGGACCTAAGGCTAAATTGTTACTGTCTCTTTAAGAGGCTTTTATCGCATGATACGATACTTAAGGCACAGTTCAGTTTAATCTTTTGAGAACTGAGAAGTATCATTATTTTCGTTTTGTGCCATGCTTGTTGCATTTGTATTCATTGTGAGATGATAAAATACAGACTGCGTGGAATGGTTGATTTTGTTCACTTGAATTTTGTGACGGTTTCAGAAAAATAATCGCAAGACAGAGACTGAGCACCCTGTTTATTTATTTTACAAAAGCACAAGGTTTTGTTGTTATTGTAAGTGTACACAAATAAAAGTAAACATTTCATAGTTCGTAATGATGTCTTGCATGTTTCTGTATGGGCAAAAATGACGCAGTATTTTGTTTAAGTTGTTTCCGCTGTTTCGAGAGAAAAATATAGCAGGACGCCATCTGAATAATGCCAGAATAAAATATAATTATTCCAGATTTCTTTCTCAACTGTTTGTTCACTTGAGACATAACAGACTCCTCAATATATCATGTATTTTGACACTCTGTTGTATGAAATTGTCCGCTCAGACGCTAGCAGCAGCGAAAGACATCGGAGGCGTGAGTTAGACGCCGACGCTGCTCGCTGTGTCACACAAACAGCTCGCAAACATGTATTTGAGTTGTTTTGACATTTGTTGAGTTGAATAGTGTAAAATCGCTTGAATGTTCAAACAGGCAAACATTGTATACAACCGACAAACCTTCATGATGATGCGAGCAAAATGATCTCGCCAGCGGTTTATGCGTGTTGTCAGAGACAATTAAACAACATCATTCTCGGAAGTTTTGATAACGCTAGGATTGATCAGCCCATCCCTACTTTCTTTAGACATATGTTTCATGTTTGTGTAAGTTTTTGTGACGTGTTTCAGAAAGATATTCGCTTAGACAAAGAGCACACGGTTTATTTTCTTTATTTTACAACAAATAAAAGTACAACTTTCATAGTTTGTGACGATGTATTAAATGTATCTGTATGTGCAAAAATAACGCAGTATTTTGTTTAAGCTGTTAACGCTGTTTCGAGAGAAAAATCTTAACAGGACACCACAGCGCATCCGTGTTGTTCACAATAATTCATAATTAAATATATTGATACCCAATTTCTTTATCAACTGTTTGTTCACTTGATACATAACAGACACCCCAATATATCATGTATTTTGGTGTATGAAATTGTCCGCTCAAACGCATGAAGCTGTGAAAGCTTAACTCTCATCGGCGCAGCGAAGCGCTAGTCGCGACGCTGCTCGCTCGCTGTGTCACACAAACTGCTCGAAAACATTTATTTGAGTTGTTTTGCCTTTGTTGAGTTGAATAGTGTAAAATCGCTTGAATGTTCAAGCAGGCAACCATTGTACACAACCAACAAACCTTCGTGGAAGATGCGAGCAAAATGATCTCGCCGAGGATTGGCGTGTTGTCAGAGACAATTAAACAACATCATACTCGGAAGTTTTGATACGCTAACGCTGTCTCGATAGAGAAAAATCTAACAGGACATCACAGCCGCATCACTAGACCCCTTCAATAATTCATAATTCAATATATTGATACCCGATTTCTTTATCAACTGTTTGTTCACTTGAGATATAGCAGACACCCCAATATATCATGTATTTTGGTGTATGAAATTGTCCGTTGAAACGCAAGAAGGGAAAGCTTAACTCTCATCGGCGCATGAACGCTAGACGCGACGCTGCTCGCCGCTGTGTCACACAAACTGCTCGAAAACATTTATTTGAGTTGTTTTGCCTTTGTTGAGTTGAATAGTGTAAAATCGCTTGAATGTTCAAACTGGAAAGCATTAAGACACACAATTGATTTGACATACCTCCATGCAGACGCAAAATGTCTTCTGTAGTCTAAGTCTGAGCTCCACCCACTAGGAGACCTAAATGCTTCATTAGAGAGATTGCTACAGAAGAGCTGCATGTGGTAGACAGAGTTACTCCAGTAGAGGGAGCCTCTTTGCTCAGCCAATGTAAGTGAATGGGATTTTACATGTGGACCATATTTGTCCAGTAGAGGGAGCACTTTTGCTCAGCCATTGTAAATCAATGGGATTTTAAAAATTTTTGATCATCTTTTGTGTGTACATTTACATAAACACGCCCATTTCAGCCATTTTGTATTGTATTCATTTTTGCTAAGTAACGCTTGGAAAGACATACATACTACACACGCGTGCCAAATTCCAAGTCAATTGGAGCTGAGGTTCAGGAGAAGAAGAGTTTTGTAGGTTTTCCAAAATTTTCACTGTACAGGAAAATCCATAATGGCAGAAGTATGGGTCCTTGAGGCTTTTTTGTTCCCCATGAGAAATGAGGCATGTTTACAAAGTTTCAGAAGATTTGGACAAATGGGGTGGAAATTATATCACTTTGAATTTTTGTTTTTGGGCGTGGCCTGTAGCGCCACCTATGGGCTGAATGTTGACCATTCTTGGTTTGGGGGTACCAGTGGCATGGAGTATCAATGTGCCAATTTAGAAAATTTTTGACCAGTGACTTTTGAGCTATTGGGGCTCAAGGAGAAGAATAATAATAATAATAATAATAATAATAATAATAATAATAATAATAAGACTAAATATAGCTGCAAGCAGCAATGCGGATTCCTCCTCAAAATGGCAAATCATTTCAAATTGATCAGTAGAGGGTTGGGGTTAAACCTCTCAATGGATGAATCCAAAAACATGTATTTCTGTCTGAATCCTAAACTAAACATTTTCAGTCTACAGGAAAATCCATCATACCTTATGGATCCTTGAGGCGTTTTTGTTCCCAATGAGAAATGAGGCATGTACACCAAGATTCAAAAGAATTGGTTAAATGGCGTGGAAATGGTATCACTTTGAAAATATTTTTTGGGGCGTGGCCTGTAGCGCCTCCTATGGGCAAATGTGGGTCATTCTTGGTTTGTGGGTTCCTGTTGGCCTGTAGTATCAATGTACATAATTAGAAAATATTTGACCAGAAAATGGGACTTTTGGGAATTACCTGTAGCGCTCCTAGGGGTGAATGTTGGCCATTCTTGGTTTGAGGGTTCCTGTTGACCTGTAGTATCAATGTACCAAATTAGAACATTTTTGACCATAAAATGGGAATTTCAAGTGGCCTCTAGTGCTCCCTAGGGGCTTAATGTTGGCCATTCTTTGTTTGTGGGTTCCTGTTGGCCAGTAGTATCAATGTACCATATTAGAAAATTTTTGACCAGAAAACGAAATTTTGGGAGTGGCCTGTAGCTCCTCTAATGGCTTAATGTGGGCCATACTTGGTTTGTGGGTTCCTGTTGGCCTGTAGTATCAATGTACCAAATTATAACTTTTTTGACCAGAAAATGGGAATTTCGGCTTGGCCTCTAGCGCCACCTAGTGGTGAATGTCGGTCATTCTTGGTTTGTGGATTCCTTTGGCCTGTACTATTAATGTACCAAATTAGAACATTTTTGACCAGAAAATGGGAATTTCGGCATGGCCTGTAGTGCTCCCTAGGGCTGAATGTTGGCCATTCTTGGTTTGAGGGTTCCTGTTGACCTGCAGTATCAATGTACCAAATTAGAACGCTTTTGACCAGAAAACGAAATTTTGGAGTAGCCTGTAGCTCCCTAAGGGCTTAATGTGGGCCACACTTGGTATGTGGGTTCCTGTTGGCCTGTAGTATCAAAGTACCAAATTAGAAAATTTTTGACCAGAAAATGGGAATTTTGGCTTGTCCTGTAGTGCTCCCTAGTGGCTTAATGTCGGTCATTCTTGGTTTGTGGATTCCTGTTGGCCTGTACTATTCTTTGTACCGAATTAGAACATTTTTGACCAGAAAATGGGAATTTTGGCTTGTCCTGTAGTGCCCCCTAGTGGCGTATGTCGGTCATTCTTGGTTTGTGGATTCCTGTTGGCCTGTACTATTAATTTACCAAATTAGAACATTTTTGACCAGAAAATGGGAATTTTGGCATGGCCATTCTTTGCACAGTACTTCAGAGTGATGTCATCTTTAAGCATGTTAGGTTTGAAAACCATCAGTCAAAATTACATTTGATTTATTGACACGTATATATTGTTAAAATTTGGACATTTACATAAACACGCCCTTTCAGCCATTTTGTATCGTGATTCATTTTTCCTAAGTAACGCTTTCAAGGATGTCCATTCTACACATGTGTACCAAATTTCAAGTCAATTGGAGCTACGGTTCAGGAGAAGAAGAGTTTTGTAGGTTTTCGCAAATTTTCAACGTACGGGAAAATCCATCATGGCGGAAGTTATGGGTTCTTGAGGCTTTTTGTTCCCCATGAGGAATGAGGCATGTACACCAAATTTCAGAAGATTTGGACAAATGGCGTGGAAATTGTATCACTTTGAATTTTGTTTTTTGGGCGTGGCCTGTAGCGCCACCTATGGGCGAATGTGGGCCATTCTTGGTTTGGGGGTACCTGCTGGCATGGAGTATCAATGTGCCAATTTAGAAAATTTTTGACCAGTGACTTTTGAGCTATTGGGGCTCAAGGAGAAGAATAATAATAATAATAATAATAATAATAAATATAGCTGCAAAGCAGCAATGCGGATTCCTCCTCAAAATGGCAAATCATTTCAAATTGATCAGTAGAGGGTTGGGGTTAAACCCTCTCAATGGATGAATCCAAAAACATGTATTTCTGTCTGAATCCTAAACTAAACATTTTCAGTCTACAGGAAAATCCATCATACCTTATGGATCCTTGAGGCGTTTTTGTTCCCAATGAGAAATGAGGCATGTACACCAAGATTCAAAAGAATTGGTTAAATGGCGTGGAAATGGTATCACTTTGAAAATATTTTTTGGGGCGTGGCCTGTAGCACTCCTATGGGCAAATGTGGGTCATTCTTGGTTTGTGGGTTCCTGTTGGCCTGTAGTATCAATGTACATAATTAGAAAATATTTGACCAGAAAATGGGACTTTTGGGAATTACCTGTAGCGCTCCTAGGGGTGAATGTTGGCCATTCTTGGTTTGAGGGTTCCTGTTGACCTGTAGTATCAATGTACCAAATTAGAACATTTTTGACCATAAAATGGGAATTTCAAGTGGCCTCTAGTGCTCCCTAGGGCTTAATGTTGGCCATTCTTTGTTTGTGGGTTCCTGTTGGCCAGTAGTATCAATGTACCATATTAGAAAATTTTTGACCAGAAAACGAAATTTTGGGAGTGGCCTGTAGCTCTCTAATGGCTTAATGTGGGCCATACTTGGTTTGTGGGTTCCTGTTGGCCTGTAGTATCAATGTACCAAATTATAACTTTTTGACCAGAAAATGGGAATTTCGGCTTGGCCTCTAGCTCCACCTAGTGGTGAATGTCGGTCATTCTTGGTTTGTGGATTCCTTTTGGCCTGTACTATTAATGTACCAAATTAGAACATTTTTGACCAGAAAATGGGAATTTCGGCATGGCCTGTAGTGCTCCCTAGGGCTTAATGTTGGCCATTCTTGGTTTGAGGGTTCCTGTTGACCTGCAGTATCAATGTACCAAATTAGAACGCTTTTGACCAGAAAACGAAATTTTGGAGTAGCCTGTAGCTCCCTAAGGGCTTAATGTGGGCCACACTTGGTATGTGGGTTCCTGTTGGCCTGTAGTATCAAAGTACCAAATTAGAAAATTTTTGACCAGAAAATGGGAATTTTGGCTTGTCCTGTAGTGCTCCCTAGTGGCTTAATGTCGGTCATTCTTGGTTTGTGGATTCCTGTTGGCCTGTACTATTCTTTGTACCGAATTAGAACATTTTTGACCAGAAAATGGGAATTTTGGCTTGTCCTGTAGTGCCCCTAGTGGCGTATGTCGGTCATTCTTGGTTTGTGGATTCCTGTTGGCCTGTACTATTAATTTACCAAATTAGAACATTTTTGACCAGAAAATGGGAATTTTGGCATGGCCATTCTTTGCACAGTACTTCAGAGTGATGTCATCTTTAAGCATGTTAGGTTTGAAAACCATCAGTCAAAATTACATTTGATTTATTGACACGTATATATTGTTAAAATTTGGACATTTACATAAACACGCTCTTTCAGCCATTTTGTATCGTGATTCATTTTTCCTAAGTAACGCTTTCAAGGATGTCCATTCTACACATGTGTACCAAATTTCAAGTCAATTGGAGCTACGGTTCAGGAGAAGAAGAGTTTTGTAGGTTTTCGCAAATTTTCAACGTACGGGAAAATCCATCATGGCGGAAGTTATGGGTTCTTGAGGCTTTTTTGTTCCCCATGAGGAATGAGGCATGTACACCAAATTTCAGAAGATTTGGACAAATGGCGTGGAAATTGTATCACTTTGAATTTTGTTTTTTGGGCGTGGCCTGTAGCGCCACCTATGGGCGAATGTGGGCCATTCTTGGTTTGGGGGTACCCGCTGGCATGGAGTATCAATGTGCCAATTTAGAAAATTTTTGACCAGTGACTTTTGAGCTATTGGGGCTCAAGGAGAAGAATAATAATAATAATAATAATAATAAATATAGCTGCAAGCAGCAATGCGGATTCCTCCTCAAAATGGCAAATCATTTCAAATTGATCAGTAGAGGGTTGGGGTTAAACCCTCTCAATGGATGAATCCAAAAACATGTATTTCTGTCTGAATCCTAAACTAAACATTTTCAGTCTACAGGAAAATCCATCATACCTTATGGATCCTTGAGGCGTTTTTGTTCCCAATGAGAAATGAGGCATGTACACCAAGATTCAAAAGAATTGGTTAAATGGCGTGGAAATGGTATCACTTTGAAAATATTTTTTGGGGCGTGGCCTGTAGCTACCTCCTATGGGCAAATGTGGGTCATTCTTGGTTTGTGGGTTCCTGTTGGCCTGTAGTATCAATGTACATAATTAGAAAATATTTGACCAGAAAATGGGACTTTTGGGAATTACCTGTAGCTCCCTAGGGGTGAATGTTGGCCATTCTTGGTTTGAGGGTTCCTGTTGACCTGTAGTATCAATGTACCAAATTAGAACATTTTTGACCATAAAATGGGAATTTCAGGTGGCCTCTAGTGCTCCCTAGGGCTTAATGTTGGCCATTCTTTGTTTGTGGGTTCCTGTTGGCCAGTAGTATCAATGTACCATATTAGAAAATTTTTGACCAGAAAACGAAATTTTGGGAGTGGCCTGTAGCTCCCTAATGGCTTAATGTGGGCCATACTTGGTTTGTGGGTTCCTGTTGGCCTGTAGTATCAATGTACCAAATTATAACTTTTTGACCAGAAAATGGGAATTTCGGCTTGGCCTCTAGCGCCACCTAGTGGTGAATGTCGGTCATTCTTGGTTTGTGGATTCCTTTTGGCCTGTACTATTAATGTACCAAATTAGAACATTTTTGACCAGAAAATGGGAATTTCGGCATGGCCTGTAGTGCTCCCTAGGGCTTAATGTTGGCCATTCTTGGTTTGAGGGTTCCTGTTGACCTGCAGTATCAATGTACCAAATTAGAACGCTTTTGACCAGAAAACGAAATTTTGGAGTAGCCTGTAGCTCCCTAAGGGCTTAATGTGGGCCACACTTGGTATGTGGGTTCCTGTTGGCCTGTAGTATCAAAGTACCAAATTAGAAAATTTTTGACCAGAAAATGGGAATTTTGGCTTGTCCTGTAGTGCTCCCTAGTGGCTTAATGTCGGTCATTCTTGGTTTGTGGATTCCTGTTGGCCTGTACTATTCTTGTACCGAATTAGAACATTTTTGACCAGAAAATGGGAATTTTGGCTTGTCCTGTAGTGCCCCTAGTGGCGTATGTCGGTCATTCTTGGTTTGTGGATTCCTGTTGGCCTGTACTATTAATTTACCAAATTAGAACATTTTTGACCAGAAAATGGGAATTTTGGCATGGCCATTCTTTGCACAGTACTTCAGAGTGATGTCATCTTTAAGCATGTTAGGTTTGAAAACCATCAGTCAAAATTACATTTGATTTATTGACACGTATATATTGTTAAAATTTGGACATTTACATAAACACGCCCTTTCAGCCATTTTGTATCGTATTCATTTTTCCTAAGTAACGCTTTTCAAGGATGTCCATTCTACACATGTGTACCAAATTTCAAGTCAATTGGAGCTACGGTTCAGGAGAAGAAGAGTTTTGTAGGTTTTCGCAAATTTTCAACGTACGGGAAAATCCATCATGGCGGAAGTTATGGGTTCTTGAGGCTTTTTGTTCCCCATGAGGAATGAGGCATGTACACCAAATTTCAGAAGATTTGGACAAATGGCGTGGAAATTGTATCACTTTGAATTTTGTTTTTTGGGCGTGGCCTGTAGCGCCACCTATGGGCTGAATGTGGGCCATTCTTGGTTTGGGGGTACCCGTTGGCATGGAGTATCAATGTGCCAATTTAGAAAATTTTTGACCAGTGACTTTTTGAGCTATTGGGGCTCAAGGAGAAGAAGAATAATAATAATAATAATAATAATAATAATAATAATAATAATAATAAAACCATCAATTACAATAGATTCCCTCCTACGGAGGAATCTAATAATAATAACCATCAATTACAATAGATTCCTCTCCTACATGAGGAATCTAATAATAATAATAATAATAATAATAATAATAATAATAAAACCATCAATTACAATAGATTCCCTCCTACGGAGGAATCTAATAATAATAAAACCATCAAATACAATAGATTCCCTCCTTACGGAGGAATCTAATAATAAAACCATCAATTACAATAGATTCCCTCCTACGGAGGAATCTAATAATAAAACCATCAAATACAATAGATTCCCTCCTTACGGAGGAATCTAATTAAATATGTAGCTCATTATATAAAGGTTTATGTCCATACTAACAATTTACCGTTTTTCTTTGTAATTTTAAGGTAAATCTTATTAGATTTAAATGTATGCACAGTATATAAAAAAAAAGAAACGGTCAAATGACTGGCAGCAGCGGCTGCCAAACAAAAACCATACAATTAAAGTAAAATATCCTTATTCAAATAAAGTGCAAAAACAATACATTTACAGAAGTTTTCATTAAAGGTTTTGCAGAGAAACACCGTTATTTTACAGGTATTTCCTGATTAGAATGCGCAGGTTTCTCTGAGGGTTAGGGGATATAAGATGGAGTGGTGGTGGCGGCGTAGTGGGCTAAAGCACATAACTGTTAATCAGAAGGTCGCTGGTTCGATCCCCACAGCCACCACCATTGTGTCCTTGAGCAAGGCAATTAACTCCAGGTTGCTCTGGGGGGATTGTCCCTGTAATAAGTGCACTGTAAGTCACTTTGGATAAAAGCGTCTGCCAAATTCATAAATGTAAATATAAAATATCTTTTGTCTTCTATGAAATCAATGGAAGTCTATAAGATGTCCTCACTATTACAGTGAAACAAGTGTGGGTGTGCGTGAGCCGGTGCACACCCGTCACCCCGGAGGGGGCGTCATCATGTTGCTTTGAGAATGATTGGTTAATCCAACTGTCATTCAGAAACTAGCCAATGAGAATTGTTTGCACCTCTGACCGGTTTGAAAATACGTCCGTTTGTGTGTGTGTATGCTTCTCGCCACGGTCCACTGGATTATTTTACATCTTCCTGCTAAATTCTTATTTTGAACAAATTGAGTCAACTGAGAACACAAAAAACGAATATGTCACAGAGGAAGACAAAGACGGGAGCGGTTTGAATATGTAAGTTAAGTGAACTTGTATCTTGCAAAAATATGGCGATATCATGTAAGAACATTTTCCCTGTGATTTTCTGTAACGACCTAACGTAACGTTGTATTTTGTTCCCTATCTGTCACTCACTCGACATTGTGTCGAGGAGTTGACACTAGGGGTCACTTCTTGGGAGCAGCCCAGACATCTCTGATCTTGAGAAAAGGCCCATGAAAATTGGTGTGTGGAATTTGCACGCCACTCCCCCAGACATATGGGTATAAAAGGAGTAACGCGGCAAGTGCACATCAGATATATTCTTCGGAGCCGAGTAGTCAAGTTCTCATAGCTGAATTCCTCCTGCCATCTCCATTCATCTCTCTAGGCTGTTGGATCTATGGTGCTTTTCAGCGGTCCTCCCTCTCACACACCACGGTTGTGCTGAGCAATACCCCTGGGTGCTTCAGCAGCAGAATAACTTCATTTATATATATATTCATATAAACCTGCGTGTGTATATATATATATATACACACGCCCCGACTCAGTCCTTCTCGGACCTACGTGTATGAGGCGGGGTCGGTTAGCACTGGGGGCGATATGGGGACCTAAGTGGGAGCCTCTCCGCCCGGTATTCCCCCACGGACCACCCATTCCCCATCACGCTTGTATGCTCCAACCGAGCGCTGGAGTGAGGTTCACAGGGGACCTGCGATCTTGTTTCTGGGCTCCCAACGATGAACTGTTGATCGCGGCATCGGAGAGTGGGCTTGTCATGTCTGACGCTGAGGACTCAGCTGGACCTCCACCCTCGGGTGTGGCAGCTCAGATGCAGGCTGACGCGGAGCTGATGTCCATGCTTGCCCAGGCAGCTGCGAGTGTCGGGCTGGAGTGGAATCATCCGGCTCCCCGAACCCTCACGACTCGACGATTGGTTCCTGGGGCCAGAGTGCCACTCACGGTCACACTCCGCCCCGTTCCTTTCTACCCGGAGGTGCATGATGAGCTCACACGCTCGTGGCAGGCACCTTTCACTGCCTGCACGCGGTCCGTGAGTTCCTCCGCTCTCACTACCCTCGATGGCGGGGTGGCAAGGGGCTACTCTGCGATACCCCAAGTGGACCAAGTGGTTGCGGTGCACTTGTGCCCGCAAAGCGCCGCCACCTGGCGGAACCATCCAAGGTTCCCTTCCAGGGCCTGTAGGCTGACGTCGTCTCTGGCGGCCGGGCGACGAAGGTCATGGCGTGGGCTCTCGGGCAGGCGATGTCCATCCTGGTGGTCCAGGAACACCACCTCTGGCTTAACCTGGTCGAGTCGTGAGAGGCTGACAAAGTGCGTTTCCTTGATGCCCCTATCTTCCAGGTTGGGCTGTTTGGCAACACCGTAGGAGACTTTGCCCGGCAGTTCTCAATGTTGAGGAATCAGACAGAGGCCAGCCCAGGTTCAACGGCATCCGCTACATGCAGTGAGAGGCGAGAACGCCGTTGCCTTGCGCGGAGATCGCCTCCCTTCTACAGAAGGACGCAATAGAGCCTGTCCCTCCAGCTGAGGTGAAGAAGGGTTTGAAGGAGGCGGGGCTCTGCACAGACTCCCGTTCAAGATGCTCACGCAGAAACACATTCTAGCGAGCGTCCGGCATCAGGATTGGTTTGCGGCGGTAGACCTGAAGGACACGTACTTCCATGTCTTGATTCTTCCTCGACACAGACCCTTTCTCCGGTTTGCCATCGAGGGTCAGGCATATCAGTAAAAAGTCCTCCCCTTCGGCCTGTCCTTGTCCCCTCGTGCCTTCACAAAAGTTGCAGAGGCAGCCCTTGCCCCACTAAGGGAAGTGGGCTTCCGCATCCCCAACTATCTCGATGACTGGCAAATCCTAGCTCACTTGCGGGACATGTTGTGTGTGCACAGGGACCTGGTGCTCAGGCACCTCAGCCGCTTGGGGCTTCGTGTCAACTGGGAAAAGAGCAAGCTCGCCATGGTTCAGAGCATCTCTTTTCTCTGTATGGAGTTAGACTCGGTCTCAATAACGGCACACCTCACAAACAAGCATGCACAGTCAGTGCTGAACTGTCTGCATACGTTCAGACAGAACAAGTTGGTCCCACTGAAATCCTTTCAGAGGCTCCTGGGGCATATGGCATCCTCAGCGACGGTCATGCCACTTGGGTTGATGCATATAAGACCACTTCAGCACTGGCTACATACCCGAGTCGAGAGACAAGCATGGCTCCACGGCACACACCGCATCCTTGTCACACAGGCTTGCTTCTGTGGCTTCAGCCCCTGGTCAGACCTAGCATCCCTACGGGCAGGAGTTCCCCTAGGCCATGTCCCCAGGCACGTCGTGGTTACGACAGATGCCTCCCAGCGGGGCTTGGGCGGCGTGTGCAATGGGCACTCAGTCACCGGCCCTTGGACCGGCCTGCGACTGCGTTAGCACATTAACTGCCTCGAGTTGCTGGAGGTACTACTTGCCCTGAGGAGGCTATTGCCATTGATCTGGGGCAAGCACATGTTGGTCTGGATGGACAACACAGCGACGATGGCATATATCAACCGCCAAGGTGGCCTACGCTCTCGCCATATGTAGCAACTCGCACACCGTCTCCTACTTTGCAGTCAGCACCGGCTCAAGTCGCTGCGAGCCACTCATATCCTGGGCCACCTCAACAGCACAGCGGACGCGCTGTCATGGCAGGTTAAGCCCAGGGGAGAGTGGAGACTCCGGTCCAACTGATCTGGAGTCGATACGACCAAGCACAGGTATACCTGTTCCCTTCCCCAGAATCCTCCCACTGTGGTACTCTCTGACCGAGGCTCCCCTGGGTACAGATGCCCTGGCACACAGCTGGCCCCCGGGGCTGGCAAGTATGCATTCCCCCAGTGAGCCTACTTGCACAGACGTTATGCAAGGTCAGGGAGGACAGAGAACAGATCCTCTTAGTGGCCCCTTAGTGGCTCTTCCGGATTTGGTTCTCAGACCTCATGCTCCTCACTACAGCCCCCCCTGGTGAATTTCCCTGAGGAAGGACCTTCTTTCTCGGGGACGGGGCACCATCTGGCACCCGTGACCGGACCTCTGGAATTTCCATGTGTGGCCCTTGGACGGGACGCGTCTAAAGTAGCGTCTTTTCTCTCAGTGGTGCTCTTCCCGAGGTGAAGACCCCCAGAGATGCGTAGTAGGTTCAGTGCTTTCCATTCTGCAGGAAAAGTTGGAGGGACAGCTGTCCCCCTCCAACTTGAAAGTGTATGTAGCCGCCATATCGGCACATCACGATGCAGTGGACAGTATTTATGGAAGCACGATTTGATCATCAGGTTCCTGAGGAGGTTAAACCCCCCAGGCCGCGCCTCATTCCCTTGTGGGACCCCTTTGTGGTTCTTCGGGGATCTCCCTTCGAGCCCCTTGGGTCACCAGAGCTAAAGGCGCTCTCTCTGAAAACCACCCTCCCGACGGCGCTCACCTCTATCAAGAGGGTAGGGGACCTGCAGGCATTCTCTGTCAGTGAACTGTGCCTAGATTTCAGTCCGGCTTACTCTCACGTCATCCTGAGACCCCGACCGGCTTTCAGGGATAAGGTGGTGAACCTGCAACCACTGCCCCAGGAGGAGGCAGACCCAGCCTTGGCGTTGCTGTGTCCGGTGCGCGCTCTTCGCATCTACTTGGATCGCACGCAGAGCTTTAGAAGATCCGAGCAGCTCTTTGTCTGCTTCGGTGGACAGCGGAAGGGAAGCGCTGTCTCCAAACAGAGGATTGCACACTGGGTCATCGATTCCATCACTATGGCATACCACGCCCAGCACATGCCGCCCCCTGCTGGCCCACGAGCCCATTCTACCAGGGGTGTTGTGTCTCATTGGGACCCCTAGTGCCAACTCATCGACAAAACGTTGAGTAAGTGACAGATAGGGAGCGTCTCGGTTACTGATGTAACCTCCATTCCCTGATGGAGAGAACGAGACGTTGTGTCCCTCCTGCCACAACAATGAACCAACCGCTGAAATGGCCGAGTCTTTGGCTCGGCTCCTCAGTGCGATATCTGGTGTGCACTTGCAGCGTCACTGCTTTTATACCCGTAGGTCCAGGGAGTGGCATGCAAATTCCACACACCAATTTTCAATGGCCTTTTCTCAAGATCAGAGATGTCTGGGCTCCCAAGAAGCGACCCCTAATGTCAACTCATCGACACAAAGTCTCGTTCCCTCCATCAGGGAACAGAGGTTACATCAGTAACAGAGATGTTTTCATACCCTTAATTTATGTATCCCAGGCTAAAAATGAGACAAACCGATGAGACGCGTGAAAGTTGTAAAAGCTGCTGGAGTGTAATTATACCCATTAAGCGTTTCACCGATGGGTAACGGAAATATCGCAACCTGCAGAAGGTAAATACCACTTTATGTGTATATTTATTTACTTCATCAAGATGTGTTAAAGTGAGATGATAATTGAGATATTAGTACATATTTCAATGTAGTAGCTAGTGTAGCTAGTATGTGTAATATTGTCAGCTACTATAAAGTTTAAACAAACATCACACCACAGCAAATGACCACAGCAGTGCATCACCTGTGAGATCATGAGAAGGCTGAATAACCGATGACAAGATATCACCGGATGGTGGGTTACAGAATTAAACCCAGGGACAGGTAAGCAAAAAGAGGCAAGACATACAGGCATTGGATTTGAACTTAATAATTTGTTTCATGAAACCAAGTTCCAATTAATTTTCACTTATATATAGCCATCTCATACAAAAGTAGTCCAAAGTGCTTTACATAAAAAAGTAAAACAGCAATAACGTAATTATAAACAGAAACATGCATGCATACGTGCACATAAATACATATATAAGCATACAGTGCATTCAGAAAGTATTCATACCCCTTCATTTTTTCCACATTTATTATTTTGCAGCCTTATGCTAAACATTTTTACATTATAATTTTTTTCACATCAGTGTACACTTCATACCCCATAATGACTAACAAAAAAACAGATTTGTAGTAACTCTATTAAAAAGAAAACACTGAAATATCACACTAAGATAAATATTCAGACCCTTTGTTATAACACTTGAAATTTAGCTCCGGTGCGTCCCATTTTTCTGAATCATCTTTAAGGTGTTTCTACACTTTGTCCACCTGTGGCAAATTTAATTTACTGGACATGATTTGAAAAGGCATACACCTGTCTACATAAGTTCTAACAGCTGAAAATGCATATTGGAGCAAAAAGCCATGAGGTCAAAGGATCTGCCTGCAGAGCTCAGAGATGGGATTGAGTCAAGACCAGATCTGGGGAAGACTACAAAGAATTCTGTTGCACTGAAGGTTCCCATGAGCACAGCGGCCTCCATAATACTTTTTTTATTTTATTTTCTCTACCTTTTTCTCCCCAATTTGGAATTCCCAATGCGCTCTTAAGTCCTTGTGGTGGTGTAGTGACTTGCCTCAATCCGGGTGGCGGAGGACGAATCTCAGTTGCGTCTGAGACGTCAATCCGTGCATCTTATCACGTGACTTTTGGAGAAATCAAGTGGAGACATAGCGCATGTGGAGACTTCACTCTGTTCTCCACAGCATCCACACACAACTCACCACGCGTCCCAGCGTGAACCACATTATAGTGACCACAAGGAGGTTATATAGTATATTTTCAATATTCTAGTATGTTTCTTATATATCAAAATACTTATATGAGTTTCCTGGCCTTTGTGTGACCCAGGAGAGAGCATATGAGGTTACTAAAAGTGTTGATGCTGCAGAGGCCACAAAGAGCACCCAGCTGTAACAAAATAATGAGACTAAGGACCTTGAAGATAGACTAAAGCCAAGTTTCTACCAGTAAAAAGATATCAAAAGGCTTTGTGAGATAATGGTGGCAAATAGTATCCATTGGTTACAAAAATAACAAAGGGGCACAGAAATGAGGTAATGCCAGATAACAAACTGTATAGAAGAGGAGGTTTTGGACTAAGACAGTCAGAACGGACAGCTGGCCGGTCTCATGTTTGTTGGTGTTCAATAAACTACAACTTTGGCATCTGGAACTCAAGACTCTGAGAGTTTTCTTACAACTTAGAGAGATTCATCGTGATATTCCACGACAGTTACCCCATGTGAATCTACCCTCCCTAGCAACCCAGGCCAATATGGTTGCTTCGGTGACCTGGATGGTGTCACTCAGCACACCCTGGATTCGAACTCACAACTCTAGGGGGTGGTAGTCAGCGTCAATACTCAGTGGAGTGGTGGTGGCAAAGAGGGCTAAAGCAGTGAACTGGTAATCAGAAGGTTGCCGATTTGATCCCCACAGCCACCACCATTGTGTCCTTGAGCAAGACACTTAACTCCAGGTTGCTCCGGGGGCATTGTCCCTGTAATAAGGGCACTGTAAGTTGCTTTGGATAAAAGCGTCTGACAAATGCATAAACATGTAAATGTAATACTCGCTGAGGTACCAAGGCCCCTTTTTTTTCTTTTTAATACATTTGTGAAGTCATCAGAAATCTGGTTTTTGCTTTGTCATTATGGGAAATGGAGGCTGGTCATTCCCACAGAATTATCCAGGAAGTAGATCTCCAATCCTATGGCCACTGTAATATGCATTCTGGGTAAAATCCTTAGAGAGAAGTTATATTTGGCCCAAATCTGTTATGTACACTACTGGTCAAAAGTTTTGAAACACTTACTCATTCTTTATTATAATTCTGATTTTTGTTTTCACATTTTAGAATAATAGTAAAGTCATCAAAACTATGGAATAACATAAATGGAACTATGGGAATTATGTTGTGATAAACAAAATCCAAACTAAATCAAAACTGTGTTATATATTATATACCTTAAATGAGTAGAGTCAGTTTTTCTGTATTAATTCAGTTTTCATCATCATTTATTGAATATTATTTATTTCTTGTAATTTTACATTTTTTAAATATACTTTATGTCATATTATCTAATAATTAAATGATACATTAAACATACTTTAATAGAATATAACGTTTTCTTTAATTATAGCCATGCTACATAAAGTATAATTTGGCGGTTGTCCAGCTGGTGTCCTTCACGAGTCTGTCTCCTTAAGATGCACTTGACAATCCACGATTGCTTCAGAGTGTTTGAAGATCTGCTCCGATTTTCAAGAGCTTATAATGTTACAACGGTTTTGAGAAGTCTGTTTCATAATTTTTACGATCGACAGCTTTTTGGAAAATGCTGCCCTGACCACGTCATTTTACTGTAAACAATAAGAGGTTGCATTTTAAATATAAAAATAATCACTTTACAGTCAACTCATCAATTTGTGAATGAATGTGCATATGAATGATATCATATAAGTTCATCTACAACATGTTTTTAAATAACTAATCACATCATCATCATCATCACATCATATGATTTTTGTTTTTTTTGAAGATTCAAAAAAATAAAAAATTATAACAGACAATTGTTATATCACAAATAATCCAATAACAAACAGAAGATACAAGAAATATAACATGAATAATAACAATAGAATAAAAAAATATATAATAAATAAATACATAAAATAACAAACTTCGATTGATAGTATAGTTAGCATTACCTTACTTTCTTTTAAACAAAAAATTTAGAGTATAAATCAGTTATTAGCATAGCTTTCTTATTTTTAACCAATTTAAGAGACTCAAAATAAAAATCAATTTCAATTTGAAATAATTTAAAACAAGGTTTATAATTGGAAAATTTTGCTTTATGAATATGAAATTTACCTAGTAAAATAAAGGTATTAACAATATTACTTAGCTTTCTGTCTTTACAATCAAAAAAGGTAATAATTTGTTTCCCAACAAGAGTAATTTTTTTGAGTTATTTTAGATGCCAGATAATTTTCAACATTTTCCCAAAAAGTTAAACAAAATGAACAGCCATAAAAAAGATGGGTTAATGTTTCTTGTTCAGTTTTACAAAAACTACAATCTTTATCAATAGATGTGAACTTTGAGATAAATAGGTTTGTTGGATATATATTATGCAATATTTTCAGATGTAATTCCCTAATCTTGTTTGATATACAAAATCTAAAAGTAACAAGCCACGACACATGCCAATTAATCTCTGTGAATTGAGAATTCCAGAAAAATTTCCAACGAGGAGTTGTTTTCTTTAAGTTTAGAATGCATTTTCTGATATGCTTATTAGTACATTTACTACTCATAATATCTATACCATTTATATAAAGAGTAAATTTAAGGTCAGTAACTTCATTTTGTTTTTCATAACTTTTCATTAGTTCTAATATTCCATTAGGTATAGATTTAACAACTGAGTTATATTCTTTGAAAGTAATCGGGAATGCCTTCTCACTGAGAAAGGATTCATAGTTAAGAAATTGGTTATTGCAGTCAAAAAGGTCTTTTACAAAAATAATATCTCTATCAATCCAATTCTGTAAATAAAGTGACTTGTTCCCTTTAGTGATGCATTCATTATTCCATAAGATGGATTTGTGTGGAGAAAAGTTGTGAGAGTGACATAATTTCCAGGCCAAAAGAGCTTGTTGATAAAATTGGGATAGTTTTAGCGGCAATCTTGTAATATTGTAGCTACATTTCAATAAGAATTTTAGGCCTCCTACATTATTAAAGATGTTATTGGGAATAAAGTACCATAAGGATTCTGGTGCTCTCAAACATTCCTTCAACCATTTCACCTTAAAAGTATAATTCAAGTCCCAAAAGTCCAAAAGTTCAAATCCACCTTCATCCTTAGAACCAGAGAGCACCGATTTTTTTATATGATGGTGTCTGTTTTTCCACACAAAATTGGTAAATATAGAGTTAATATCTTTACATGTTGAATCAAGGACATCAAGAGAGAGGGCAGGATAGACAAATTTTGAAATCCCTTCCGCTTTGGTCAGCAGAATCCTTCCTAAAAGCGAAATGTCTCTTTGAAGCCATAAATTCAATATTGTTTTAGTTTTCTTCAATTTAGGTGAAAAATTAAGTTTTTGACATTCCTTGTGATCCTTTGACGTTCCTTGTGACATGAATACCTAAATATTTTACACATTTCTTAACAGGTATGTTAAGCATTTTCTCCTCTTCAGTCTTATACAAACATACAATTTCACATTTAGATTTGTTAAGCGTTAACCCCGAAGCAGCTGAAAATTGTTCAATTAGGGTTATAGCATTGTCAATCTGATGTTTTCCCTCAAAAAAAGAGCTGTATCATCAGCTAATTGCATTACTTTAATTTCTTTGCCAAAAATAGATAATCCTTTAATAGAAGGACTATGTTTAATATGTAATGACAATAATTCAACCACTAGCAGAAACAAAAATTTTGAAATAGGGCAGCCCTGGCGAACTGATCTCATTACAGGAAATCGTTTTGTGGTGTTTGGGTATAATATTACAGAACTATCAATGTTTTTATAAAGCATTTTAACTGTAGATATAAAGTTATCACCAAATTAAAAAATCTGTAAGTAAGAAATAATGTTCAACCGTATCAAATGCTCTATAAAAATCAAGAAATACTATCAGTGCATCAGTATTAATGTTATCAGAATAGTCCAGTAGATCGAGAACAAGTCTTATGTTGGAACTAATGTGACGATTAGACATAAAACCTGTTTGTGTTTCACTAATTATCTCATGTAGACCTCTTTTTAATCGTTTAGCAAACATTGATGATAACATTTTGTAGTAAATTTTTAAGAGTGTTATAGGTCTCCAATTTTCTATCATTAAATGATCTTTATCAGGTTTAGGGAAAAGGCATATTAGACCTTGCTTCATGCTCGTTGACATTTCTTTTTTTAAGGTGCATTCTTTAAATAAGTTAAATAGAGGCATTTCAATTATTTCCCAAAAATGCAAATAAAATTCAACTGAAATCCCGTCATTACCCGGAGATTTCCCTTTTTTCATTGATTTAACAACCTCAGAGATTTCCTTTTTAGTAATGGGGTGATTGCAGTCCATTTTAAATTGTTCAGATATAGCTGGTGTAAATGCTTTAACTAATTCAATAAAACTATCACATTCATCACATTGAATATTAGATTTATATAAATTGCGATAGAATGAACCCACATATCTTGAAATGTCTAAAGAATTCAAAGTGATGTTATTATCAATTTTAAGAGTAGTTAAATTATTTTTCTTACAGTTTCGTTTCTCTAAAGCAAAGAAATAACTCAAATTTCTTTCTCCTTGTTCCAGCCATTTGGCTCGAGATCTTACAAAGGCCCCTTTAGCCATCTCAATATACATATTATCTATTTGCTCTTTTAATTTTTTAATTGTTGTTTCTTCTTCCTCAAAAAGATTATTCTTAGTCATTAACATATTTAATTGATCCATAATAGTTATTTCTTTGGCTATATATATTTTTTTAATTACTTTACTTTGCTTAATGGCTAATTCTCTGATTTTAAACTTGAAAAATTCCCATTTTTGTATGTGATTCCCTTCATTATTATCAAATATATTTTTTGCAGTTATTTTAACTAAATCACAAAACTCATCATCTCTTAATAAATTATTATTTAGTTTCCAATAACCACGTATGTTACCATTTTGTTGTTTTATTCCTGCTAAATGAATTGAAATTATTTTATGATCAGAAAATGGGGCATAACTATGTGATTATTCTGTCACAAATTGCAGACAAGAGGGAGATATAACCCATAGATCAATTCTAGACTGTAGGGATCTACTACCATTACTCCAAATACATTTGTTAATGTCAGGGTTTAAGAAACGCCAAACATCTGTAATTGCCAGTTGTTCACACATATATGCAGTACTTTTGAATCTTGAGTGCGGGATTAATTTTACAGGTACTCTATCTACAGAATCATCTGGAGCATCATTATAATCACCTCCAATAATCAAGTGTGGATCTTTATATTTGTTTTTAAGGGCTTCAAGTTTCATACAGAGTTGTAAAAACATTGATTTCCCTTGAGCTATATTGTTATAGTTGTATAAATTGCAAACTATAAAGAAGCAGTTATCTAATTTAAATACCTGTATTATCCATCCTCCCTCATTTGAGATCATAGATTCAATTATAAGTCCTTTAAATTTATTAAGTAGAATGGCGACACCTGCTGATTGTTGAGAGGCATGGCAGAAATAACATATATCTCCCCACTGAGCTTTCCAAAATTTCACATCATTATCCACCGAATGAGTCTCTTGTAAAAATATCAAATCAGCATTTTTTCGTTTACTGAATAAAAAGATTGATTTCCTTTTGGTGCTATCACGAATACCCCTAACATTAAAATATATTATTTTTAAGGAACTAAAATCTGTCATAATGTAAAAAAAAAAAGAAAGAAAAAAAACGAGATCTCTGTTAGAGTAATAGGAACTAGTTAAAGTGAAAGAGATAATATCAGAGATTAACTTACCGCCAAGTAGGAAACTCTAAACACGAGTACCTAAATTAACTCTTAAGTTTCTTATTTTAATTATCGTAATGAACATATTGCTCTTTTGATTATAGGCAAGGAGTGCAAATGATCGCATAAAGATAAGGTAACATATTTAACTTGAACTTATACCTCGCATTAATGGAAGTTTAACCAGTTATGCAGTGTGTCTCACACCGTTAATGATGACAACAGAACCCTGCCATTTTGTCTTTCTATCAGCACGCGCTTGCTTCACAAGAGGCCACAGTTCACAGGCCAAGACTCTTCTTGCTTCTCCCTGAGGATTGTCATCTGATCACCTATCTTCTTAATTGTGTCCTCAGTACCTTTCCATTGAATTTCCAACCCTTTCACATTTTCTTGCACTCTGGCAATCTCCGCTGTATTTTTCATTACCATTTCTTCAAATTTCAGAAAACGCTCGTTTAATCCATTAATGGCTTTTAGGATGTCAGCATTAGAAACAGTTTCCTCTTCTTTGGTGCAGAACTTCTTAGGATTTGGGCTTTTTGTGGGAGTATCAGGAAAGGGTGTGCATAACACGGAGAATGAGTTTTCATCTTCTATGTCCATTATCAATCCGTCTTTTCTCCCCTTCTTAGTATCTCTCTTTGACATTTTAGCACATGTATCCTACCTATTAGCAAAACTTTGGTTAACTCCGCACATGTCTACGTTTCACTCCTTCATTTATCAATAAACCTTCCGTTTCATTCCTTCATTTGTCGATGATATAGTCACAATAATTTGAATTAAATCATTAGTACTCGGTCTGAGTCTCGGATCTCAAAATACGACGTCTGCACAGGTCGCCATCTTTGACCAACCTCTACTGTAGATCATTGCAACAATCTCATCACATCATATGTTCTCTGCGCTTAGACGCATCCAGTGATGTCATGAATGAAAATAATCATGTCCGCAGACACTGATCTAGAGTCAGCTTTTTGCATCTATAACAGTTAAAGGTCTGGATTTTGAAATGGAAACGATTCACTGGATCACATTTACAGACAGCTATACATGAGCAGGAATAAGATTTTTTGTCAAAAATTTTAGAATCCCTTGTTTCAGACCAAATAAAAGAGTTTTTATACTCAAATGAACTTCTCTCTAAACTGCAATCAGGCTTCAGGAAAAAGCACAGTACCATCACTGCTGTTACAAAAGTAATTAATGACAGACTTGTCGCCCTTGATAGAAAGCAATTCTGTGCATCACTTTTTCTTGATCTGTCGAAAGCTTTTGACACAGTGGACCATGCTGTTTTAAAGCATAGGCTTCTTTGTTTGGGATTGTCTGATTGTGCAGTTTCCTGGTTCATGAATTATCTGAGTGACAGGACTCAGTGTATTAAATGTGATGGTCTATGTTCTGCATTAGTGAAGGTCCACAGGGGGGTGCCACAAGGCTCAGTATTGGGTCCTCTCCTGTTTATTATGTATATAAATGAATTGGGCCAAAATGTGTCGGATGCTAATATGCATTTCTATGCTGATGACACGATTATTTATTGTTTTCGATCGTCCCCAGCTAAAGCGGTTGAGTCTTTGCAAAAAGCTTTTGATGTGGTTCAACACACGCTTATGCAGCTTAAACTGGTTCTCAATGCTGATAAGACCAAGCTGATGCTGTTTAGTAATACTAAGAAGGTTTATAAAGTTCCTCCTTCTGTGTTCACTTTGACTGGAAGTGTCATAGAGGTGGTTCATTTTTATAAGTACCTTGGCATTTGGCTTGATGATGCTCTCACTTTTAAACCTCATATAGACAACCTTGTGAAGAAACTCAAACTTAAACTGTCTTTTTTCTTTCGAAATAAATTTTGTTTTTCTTTTAAAGCAAAAAAGCAGCTAGTCACTGCAACATTTTTATCTGTCTTAGATTATGGTGACCTGGTGTATAGGACCGCTTCAGCACAATGTCTGCATAAGATTGACACTGTTTATCATGCATCTCTGAGATTTATTACGAATTGTAAAAATTTGACCCATCATTGTGAATTATATTCCAGAGTGGGATGGCCATCGTTGTCCAACAGGAGATCAGGGCATTGGCATATTTTTATCTATAAGGCCATGCTTGGTCTGTTGCCATCCTACATCAGTAGTTTAATCACATGGAGAAGTGTTGGTTCTTATTCATTGCGATCAAATGATCACTTGCTGCTCTTTGTTCCATTTGCCCAAACAGAACTGGGGAAAAGGGCTTTTGTCTACTCCACTCCTTCTGCATGGAACTTTTTGCAAAAAGACTTGAAATTATCTGAACTCATTTCCTTAAATGCTTTTAAGTCCAGATTGAGAGAACCTGAATTGACCTGTTTAAATTGTAAATGTTTTTAATTATTTGTGTTGTATAACCTTTATAAATGTAATTGATTGTGTTTTTGCTGCCTCTTAGCCAGGACTCCCTTGAAAAAGAGGTTTTTAACCTCAATGGGACTTTCCTGGTTAAATAAAGGTTAAATTAAAAAAAAAAAAATAATAAAGATGAAACAGGCACAAACTCTCAGTGCATGAACTCACAGAAGCATGAAAGGAGAACAGCGACTGCAAATTGCGCGATTACTAGTGTTGATGCATGGAGCTAATGTTAACTTCGCCAGGTTAACTTGTTAATTTTCTTTAAATTCAGTTCATCAACATTCAATTAATGAAATTTACTCTCTTCATTGACTGTCTGGCAAAAAGTTGGGTTTACATCCCTCCCAAAATTAGACTATAATTTAGCCTGCGAATTAGCCAGCTAGCTTAAATAAACGTAATTTGTAATGTTGGCCTGATCAAAAATTCCCTATAGCTTACCTTTTACATGGCTCGAAACCGCAGACTATCCATGGTGAAAAGCTACACTTACTTTTTGCAGATTTTACAGGAGGCTACTCGAGGATTTGTTCCTCATTTCAACCATGACTTGTATTTTTCATTTTCAAGCCAACGCTCATTGAAGCGACAACCTCCTGACATGTTGTCATTTCCCACTCTGTTCCATCAGAGGCCACACATCAAAAAAGACCAGCAGATCACACTATAGCCACACACGCAAGCGAAACTCAAGCAGAGTCATCCTTATTTTAAGCGAAAGGCAAAAGCAATTAGGCCCTCTGACTGATTTTATCTAAAAAGCAAACTATTCAGTAAGATAGCGAATTATTATGAAAGCAATGCAATTACAATTTCAAGCAGTTTCAAGCACTTTATCCAAAATCCAAGCACTTTTCAAACCTTGAAAACACTGCATTAAAATTCAAGCATTGTCAAGGATTCCTATCACCCGTACGAACCCTGCAGGAAGTGAATTAATAGTCTTCCCATAGTGCTGTACTAAAACATTTCATATAAAGCAGCACTATTGTACGTTACCAGACTATACCATTTACGTCTACAGAACATGATCAAGGAAAACACACATAAGATTCAGCAAGATCTCCATCCATGATTTTCCAAGTGGAAACGGGGAAGATTAATGTTCATAAGAAAGGAGAGAAATCTATATTCTCATTAAGTCCAGGATGTGTCAGAGCTTTTAATGTATGTGTGGCCAATTGTTTAATGAATTTAATTGTTTTGTATAATTAAGTGTGTTTGAGAATATTTCATTTGTGGATTAACTTTAGCAAAACTTGTGTTTGTATTACGCCTCCATAAACGGTTCTTTGCGGCTGGCCGTGAGACGGGTGGTGTCTGATTCCTGCGGGTGGCTGCTTGCCAACGCCAGCCCACTGAGTCAGGCTGTGGCAGAGCCGGTGTTACCTCTGCAGGAGGACACCCTTGGCGATGAGCAGAAGGGGTGTGGGATCTTGAATCGCCTCCGTCTGCTTCCTCACCATCGAAAACTGCTGGGTGATGTCTCCGACGGTGCCGCCGAACAGGCCAACCTGGGAGATGGGGGCGTCAAGGAATCAAACATTGTCTGCCTCTCTCGACTCGACCAGGTGGAGCCAAAGGTTGAGCCAATGACCACCAAGGTGGACGTCGCCTGCCCAAGAGACCGCGCCATGACTTTCATTGCCCGGAGGGCAAGATCGGTTGCTCAGCTCCTGCATTAGTCCCGGGTCAGAACTACCCTTTGCACTACGTGTGTATGTGGGTATGTATGAAGGTGAGTGTATGTACGTATATGTATAATTATTTATTTTATTATTCTTTTTGTTTTTAATTATCTATGTCTTGCTTCTGTTTTTGTTGTTGTACACTGGAAGCTCCTGTCACCAAGACAAATTCCTTGTAAGCATACTTGGCAATAAAGTATGTTTACTGTCACGGCCCACATGACAGTGATGTCATTTTCCATTTTCTGTAGAGGACAGGATGCTGGCGCTGTTTGTTCGCCGCTTCTCCGTCTGCTATTCCGTCTGCTATTTTGTTCCTGTTTTATTTGTGTTTACTGTACCTCTACCTCTGGACAGTCTCTCAGCTAGTTCCCGAAGCCGCTTGGGCACCACGACCGGTCTGTCGCCTCGTCGGTTAGCCGCTAGCAGGCTGGCTGCCCGCGTTCATCAACGCGTGCCGGCTAATTCTAGTTGCAATAGCGGCAAAACCGATTGCCTACCTTTTTCTTACAGGCAACCTCCACCAGATGTGAGCCGTGACCGAGACTTTCATCTCCTCCTGTCATGCCGTGGATAATTTTAGCATTTACATTAGTTCTCCATCTCTGTATCCCTAGTCCATCACTAACTGTTATTACGGAGCTCTCAGTCCCTCCGCCAGGCATCATGTTCATATATTCAACTCTGCAACTGGTCGAACTAATCAACTTCTCCATTCCATCCTGCATCCCAGTCATCAAACAGCTCGGACTTCTACATCGACCCCGTTATATCCACAGAAGTTTTCGCCGCAAGTTTGTTTACTTCCACCACGGACATTCCATTCCATCCGTCTGGTCACCTGCACGCTTTGTCGCACCTCTCCCACGTCACCGGAGTGCTTCCCCCGCTGGATCACTTAGCGCTGAGCGCACCGTTTGGCTGCACAGAAAACCCGGACTGGACTACAGTGCTATTCGCACATCAAATATATCTATTCTCCAATCACTTACAAATCTACTCACTGTCCCTCCTCAACTGCATTACCCCCCCACATGCACTGCTAACTGTGACAATCTCAGATTATTCCAGCCTGCCCCCATCTCACCACCCTCTCACCAGGCCAACTTTGCCCTCCTCAACATTCGATCGCTTAACAATAAAGCCCTTGCCCTTCATGAATTTATCCTTGACAACACGCTGGATTTCCTTCTGCTCACCGAAACCTGGCAAGAATCCGATGACTTCTTTTCCCTTAACCAAGCATCCCCCACTGGCTACAATTATATCTGCAAACCCCACCCCTCCCGCAGTGGAGGTGGACTCGCCGTTATTTATAATCAGAATTTCCGGATCACTGAACTCACCTTCCCTTCAGTATCATCATTTGAATATCTTGTCTTCAAAGCTCTTTCCTCCATGACAGTTATCCTCATTTACCGGCCACCTAAACCAAATCCCTCTTTCCTCTCCGATTTCACTGAACTTCTCACAGTAGCCTCATCTCTATCTCCACGTCTGCTGCTACTCGGTGACTTAAACATCCACATAGACTCCCCCACCTGCAAGCTGTCATCAGAATTCACCATTTTATTGGATAACTTTACTCTCATCCAACATGTTACATTCCCCACCCATGAAAAAGGACACATTCTTGACCTGGTCTGCTCCATTAACCAACCAGTGCTCAACCTCCATCCATGCCTCTTTCCTCTCTCTGATCACAAACTGATACGGTTCATCATTCATTCTCCAACCCCACGCCCCCACCTCCTCAGAGAAATCACATTCCGCAACCTTAAATCTATTGATCGCCATCATCTCTCTGATCTGCTCTCCACCACTCTCCACCTGGACTCAACCCTTACCTCACCTGATGATCTCACAAACCACCTCAACTCTGCTTTGTGTACCTCCCTTAACACTCTGGCCCCCTCAAAACAAAAACTGTCACCTTTAACAATTCGTCACCCTGGTACACACCTGCACTCCGGAAAATGAAACAAACCGGCCGCCAACTAGAACGCCTGACAAAAACATCATCGCTCATAGTCCACCATGAATCCTATAAACTCCACCTCATTGCCTACAAAGATGCCCTCATTGCTGCCAAATCTGCCTACCTCTCCACTATCCTCACCAATCCCTGTCTAAACCCCAGAACCCTCTTCTCCACATTGAACAACCTCATCAAGCCTCGGACCAATACCCTCCCTACCTCTACTCCGGATCTCTGTAACTCATTCCTTCACTTTTTCGCTGAAAAAATCAACATAATTTATCAATCTTTATCCTCTGCATCCGACCTCCCAGTATCTAATCTAGCCCCTAACACGGCCCCTTTCCCCCTTATCCCTCCTGACCTCCCTCCCCTTTCTCCACATTGCCTCCTCTCCCAGTTTCAATCGGTCACCACTCTGTAAATCTCTAAACTCATCAGCTCTTCCAAACCGACTACCTGCTCCCTTGATTCGCTCCCTACTCCACTCATGAAGTCCTGCCTCCCTATCCTTTGCCCCTACCTCACTAACCTCTTCAATTCCTCACTGTCCCTTGGAACTGTCCCCTCTGCTTTTAAAATTGCCGCTGTCACCCCAATCCTCAAAAAACCTGGGCTGGATCCCTCTTCCCTTAACAACTACTGCCCAATATCCACCCTCCCCTTTCTGTCTAAAACCCTGGAATGTATAGTTGCCTCACAATTACAAACCTATCTTCATGCCAATAACCAATTTGAACCTCTCCAATCTGGTTTTCGCCCCCTACACAGCACAGAAACCGCTCTCCTCAAAGTTCTCAATGACCTCCTCACCTCCGCTGACACCGGTTCCCTTAACATCCTTATTCTTCTCGATCTGAGTGCAGCCTTCGATACTCTGAGCCATAACATCCTGCTCACCAGACTCAAAGACCTTGGCATCGAAGGTACTGCACTCAGCTGGCTCCATTCCTACCTTTCCAACAGATCCCACTTCATCTCTCTTCATAACCTCACCTCTGCAACAGTCACAGTCACCCAAGGCGTTCCACAAGGTTCCGTGACTCGGCCCCTGCTCTTCATCATTTACATTCTCCCCCTTGGGCAGATACTTCGCCACTTCAAACTGAATTTCCACTGTTATGCCGATGACACCCAGATCTACCTCAGCACCAAATCCCCTCAGAATCCTCCCCTCTCCCACATCAACTCCTGTCTGTCTGCTATTAAAACTTGGATGCGACACAACTTCCTCAAACTCAACAGCAATAAGACAGAATTCCTCCTCATAGGCTCCAAATCCACTCTCAGCAAAACCAATAACACCACTATCACTATTGACGACACCATTGTCTCCCCATCTCTCCAGGCCCGCAACCTCGGCGTGATTTTTGATTCAACCCTATCCCTGGAGCCTCACATCCGTCATGTCATTAAAACCTCTTTCTTTCACCTCCGTAACGTCACCAAAATCAGACCCTTACTCACACCCTCTGCTGCTGAAAGACTCATTCAGGACTTCATCTTCTCACGACTGGACTACTGCAACTCACTACTCTTTGGTATCAGCTCAAACTACATAAAAAGACTCCAACTGTCCAGAACGCAGCTGCCCGACTCATCACCCACTCCAAATCCTGGCACCACATCACTCCAGTCCTAAAACAATTACACTGGCTTCCCATTTCCCACCGGATCACATACAAAATCCTGGTACTTACCTACAAAGCCATCCATCACCTGGCACCCTCATACCTCACTGACCTCCTCTCCCCCTACCAACCCTCACGGTCCCTCAGGTCCACCTCAGCCGGTCTCCTCTGCATTCACAAGTCCATGCTCCGCAGTTTTGGGGATAGAGCCTTTTCCAGGGCAGCTCCCAGGCTATGGAACTCTCTTCCCCATGAGATCTGCACCTCTGAGTCTTTAACCATCTTCCAGTCCCGCCTCAAGACCCATCTATTCACCTCTGCCTATCCATAGCCCCCCGCCCCTCCCAACTCTATATGTCCCTGAATAATATCTTTTTTTTTTTTTCCACTTGCTCTGTAAAGCGACTTTGAGTTCGAGAAAAGCACTATACAAATTCAATTTATTATTATTATTATTATTATTATAAAGCTCATTCTGATTCTGATATACCTGTATGTTTGGGGGAATGGCATGCAAATTCCACTCGCCAATTTTCATTGGCCTTTTCTCAAAGATCAGAGATGTCTGGGGCTCTCTGGGGAGAACACATATGTTCAGTAATTCCAATAGCACGTGAGGGCAGCATAAGATCCCAGATATTCTATTAGACAAATAATATAAAGAAATGTTGATAAATTGCCTTGTGCTATCATAATCAAGAGCATCCAGTGCTTTTTTTTTCCACTTTACAATTATCAGTTGTTTAACATAAAAATCATTGTAACGGAGTTGAAATTGTAAGTGTCTTCATTTTCCACACTATTCCACATCTATTGTTTTAGCATTTCAAATCTAACAAACATATTTGTGAAATATTTTGTTGAAAATGTGTGCTTGTGTTATTGTTCTTAAAAAATGCTACTTAGTTAGATTTTTTGTTATCTAATATAATGTGTAGAGTATCCAGGTCAGGTTTGGGGAATGTATGACTAATATTAATGATCGTAATCAATGATTAATCATACGGTTTGACCCAGATAACAATACATACAAAAACGCCCCAAAAAGGGCTTATATAGTCCAAGAGTCTGCTTCAAATATATATAGGTAATTAAACACAATGAATTATAATTAATTAGGAATATACATCATATGCAGACAGGCTATATAATTTTAATAACACCTTAAAGGTGGGGTATGTGATTTGCAAAACGGCCGGCAGATTTTGAAAATACACAACTCATAAGGTCCTACCTTCTCTCCTCCAACGCTGGCCCTGACTCCACCCATTTGAAAAACATGGATGCGCAATCATGCACGAGCGAAAACTCAGATGCAAATTGTTGACACAGCAGGAGGAGGGGGTCGCATACCACTCTTGAAAGGTGCAGAGCTGATTTTCTCATAACTGTAAAAAAAAAAGAATGTAGCCAGCCCTGGCGTCTGTACAGCGGTCTTCTATTCAAAACAGGATTCATAGAAATGTGGAACAACCCCACTAGCACTATAAAAGCTCTATTCTCCATACATAAATACAATCGCTCACATCAGCTTCCTCCCCAAACAGGTTGTTTAGCTAGCTAGTTCATCATATGGCTGGGCTATAATGTTAGAACAGCTACAATTCTCATGCGCATATCGTCAGTAAAGACAGTTCCCTGATTAAATACTACTAGTTAATTGGCTTCTCACCTGTCAAGCAGAAAAAATGCCACAGCCGCATCTGTTGGTAGTCCTTCCTGGTCCTTCAGTTGCCGCCAACGTTTAAAAGCATCGCCTAGAATGACCCTTGTTTTTGACCTTTCTCTTTCGGCCGTTTTGTTCGCAATTGCTCTCTCGAAAATAGATTTTCTTTTCTGTGATGGTGTCTTGTCTGCCATTCTACAAACGTCAAAGCTTTGAGTATGCGCACGAACGGGACACGCGCACCAGGGTGGTGGGGGGAGGGGGGCATGGTACGACCGTTTGATTGACACATTTTCTGTCCAATGATTCTAGATGGTCTTGAAAATGATCGGCTGGAGTTTTTCGAGTCCTGCCCGTTCCACAGATGATTAAATTGCTTAATTTTCATTTCAGTGCTTCTAATTTACAGCCAGTAAGTGGGTTAGGAATAGGATTTAAAGTTATTTTGAAAAAATGGTCAAAAAAGAAAATCACATACCCCACCATTAATGGAATTGACCCATAGGCTACCGCAACCAGTCAGTTCGTCCGCCGAACCACGTGACTCGATACTCCTGATCAATTCTCCAGAAGGGTTATTCTTAGTTATAAGCTTATTCATCAAAAGCACGTTAATTTACTTTGATATTATCAGCTCGTAGCTTAAAATCACACATTAAAGAGGCTTTGTTTTATGACCAACAAACACAGACAATCCAGCGTATAATTGATTTTAATACAAGGCACTAGGATGTATCACTACACTTGACAGACATACATGTAACATAGAATAAACATAAAATAAGCAAAGTAAAAGAAATAAGGAAAATAGATGGCTTATTATAAGGATAGCCAACTTATTACAACAATTAACCCTTTAAGAGCCAGCAAATGGAATTACACACTTTAACGCGTTTGGATTTCAGATGAAATAATACTTGCACAATGGACCTTAGTGTGGCTGAGCAAGACTGCGTGTATGTCGTGTCCTCGTGGCGTTCTTGAGACGGAGGATTTCGGTTCGGTGTTTCCAGAGTGTGGAGTTGAAACTCACTTGAAGAGAGAGTTGAAGGGTTGTTCCGAGAAGTTGCAATGTTCAGCAGAAGAGAAGAGAGAGATGCTGGGGAAGTCCAAGGGGAAGGGAGGAGAGATGAAGTTAGTTAGGAGTTGGGAGCAGCCAAGAAGAGAGTTGAAGTAAGAGCGTTGAAGTAAGAGAGCGAAGGGCCGGTGTGGATGCAATTTATAACCTTAGAAAACGTGTCCCACCTCTCATTGGCTCGACCGATAAGAAGGGTTGAAGTTCCAGGTGGGAATTTGGTTTATTGCTCTTTGTTCTAAGGGTGCTCATTGCGTGTGCACCCTGGAGGGGTGGTAGCCAATGAAGAAACTAGGAAATATTCTTGTAATACTAATATGTTGTTGTTATCGACATATCATGTACACAGTCATTTCGATCTTCAAAATACCAAGTTATAGAGACCAAATGTGCCACACATATGATTTCGGTTAACCATAGTATGCAAAGTCTGAAACATTAACCCATTAGAGTTTGCAAGGAAACATAAACCAAACAACATCAAGGAAAATCATGAGATGGAACATTAGATACATGTCAATACATTTATCACATGGATATATATATATAGAATATATAGGATTAAAAGGGGTTCATTTCTCCTTCTCAGTAAGAATTAAGTGAGAGTCAGCACTCTCTAAACATTCCTTTGGAGGTCGTAAAAGTCTCCTTTATTTTGGACGCGAGATGGTTCCTTTGTCCCGTCAAGGCTCATTTGCAGAATTTATGACTCGGGGTCAGGACTTTGGTTTGACTCACTCAAAAGATGGTAAAAACATAGCAGAATGCAATTCTAAGGTGATCTTATATTTATATTCAGCTAGGACAAATCGTAAGGTTTAATTTGATACCAAGAAACGTGTATTTGGTACACTTAAAAGTGGATATACACTCTTAGGCTATTAAATATAAGGCCTCATAGTTTTACTACACAACTAAACAGTCCTACTAGTTTGATATCACATCAGATCTACACAAGTACAGTGATTAAATGTATTTCCTTAAAAATAAACATTTCTGGGTTTTACATGAAAGACACAACTTTTTGTCAACTTTTTCACGTGCCTTTCCTCACATGGTAAAGCACACGGTGTGAGGTGTGTCACATGGGAAAGGGGGGCTTAGCAGGCACGAGGATTTTCTGTCAATAGTTCATTGTCCTCTACAGACTAGCTGGCACCATTTCAGTGATCTTACAGGGGGTTCTTTGTATTCATGAATCTGATGAGTTAATAATTATCCTTCATACGCTACAGTCCCTCTTTTTGTCAGATGAAGTCCCTGTTGGAGACATCATCGGATGACAATCATCACAATGGCGGATGGCAGGTGAATCATGAGGGTTTTGTAGCAGGTGGTTATTCGGACGGAGGGCTCAATTCGATGAGGTTCAAAGTGGTCTCTGGCGTGGTCCCCTCTTTCCGGGGGTTCCGTCGGAAACCTACAGACATGGCTTTCGTGAGCTTGGCTGTGGATGTTTGCATCTCGTTGAGCCTCCTGTACAGGATGAAGGCCAGGCCTAGTGTCAGGAGGTGGCTGATTCCCATAGAGATACACAGCGCAGTGTCAGCTGTATTGGGCTACAGCGCGGGGGTAGTGGGCCCGGTAGACGTTGCGGGGGTCGAGTCGAACGTATACTTTCTGGGTGTGGGTCCGGCAGTTGGTGATCAGGAGTCCCGGTTGTTCCCTCAGGACGATGCCTGATGCCGGACCGGGTGAGATGATGTCCGACTGCGGCTGGCCTCTGGTTGACTGGAGGCACAGGATGGTGAACCACAGCAGCATCCTGGTAAGGGCAAAATGGGAGAGAGACAGTGGGTCAGCGAGGGTTGTCCTTGGTAGTGCAGGACGGTCTTTCAACTCCTAGGAAGGAAATCAGGTTAGTTTGAATTGGCCCCTCCCCGCCTTTCCCTGTCAGCAGCCACATGTCTTCTTATTTGGTTACGGTGGACCCATTTGAAGACTGGCTCTTTCTGTCCCTGGCTTAGATGGATCCGGTACGCCACCGGGGAGAGTTTGTCAACGATCTCATGGGGTCCTGTCCAGTGGGGCAGTAGTTTCTTTGACAGCCGATGGGAGGCTGTGCGGGATGGCTGAATGAAGCTATAATACCAGACCCTGTCGCCCACGTCCAGTTCTTGGTGCGACGCTTTCTGATCATAGTATGCTTTCTGTCCCTCGGCACTCTTTTGAAGCTGTTGTTGGGCAAAAGCAAATGTTGCTTTCAGGTGCCGGTGTAGCTCGTCGAGGTACTGGTGAGTGGTGCAGGCTGTGATGAGGCTGGAGTCTCCTGGCTGATACAGCAGATGCAGTGGCAGTGTCATCTGCTGCCCAGTCATTAGTTCGAAGGGAGACACGCGAGTCGAGTCCTGCGGGGTGGCTCTGAGAGCCATTAGCACCAGTGGGAGTTTTACATCCCAGTCCTTCTGATTGGCAGACACATACTTTTTCAACATACTGACCACGGTTCGATTCGATCGTTCCACTTGGCCAGATGAGATTGGATGATGACTGACGTGTAGTTGAACTTGGACCCCCAGGAGTCTCCAGATCTGTTGCATAATCTCGGCCGTAAAGTGAGTGCCTCTGTCTGAGTTGACTCTCAGGGGCAGTCCGAACCTGGAGAAGATGTGGTTCATCAGGAGGTATGCCGTGGTCTGGGCAGTGTCGTTGGGTGCTGGAAGACACTCTACCCACTTTGTGAACTGGCACACGACTGTGAGGAAGTATCTGTTGCCCCTCGTTGACCTGGGCAGAGGTCCTACCCAGTCGATTTGGAGGTCTGACCATGGGAATGTGACTCTCCTGCGTTGCAGTGGAGCTCTGTGGTTTGGGTTTGCCGGTTGAAACTGGCAGCAAACCAGGCATTCTCTGACATATTCTGTCACATGTTCCTGCATGCGGGGCCAGTATGCCACTTGCTTCAGTGTCTCATAAGTGGCTCTGGCGCCGTGGTGTCCGGCACATGGTGCGTCATGGGCATAACTTAGCATGACCCCCCTTAGGCACTGTGGCACCACAAGCCTTGGCGCCGTGATGTCATCAGGTGCATACCACAAAATGTTGTCTATCACACACAGCATGTGCTTTATGTCATGCAGTCGTCTGAGGCACGGGTTGTCAGTGAGGTCAGACGGCGCTAGAGGGTGGTTGGTGGGGTCTGAGAGGTGGTTTAGGAAAGTCTGTATGGATGTGTCAGAGGCTTGCATGTCTGCTATGTCGTTGTTTGACATCTGCGGAGCCAGCGTTAGAGGCTGTGAGGGTGGCACTGTTGCAGGAAAAGTTCTTTTGCTATGGGTTATCACTGCAACGTTCAAGGTGGGTGGGAGGGTTAGAGGTGACCACAGAGTACCGTGCAGTGCGCCAGTCTTGGCAAGTGCAACCGGTTTGGTCATTCAAGTCTTTGTCAAGGCCTGGTTGCCTTGAGTGTCCTTTCACGTTCTTCCAGTAGACAATCATGTTGTGATTTCTTGTGATGTCATCACATTCTTGGAACAGGTGTTGGTGTTTGATAGGCTTGCCGTTCAAAGTTTTAAAGCCATTTTGTTTCCAGTTTGGAAGGTGGCATGTGAAACTGAGTCTGGCGTAGTTGGAGTCTGTGCAGATCAGGAGTTCTCTGATGTTATGGGTCGATGCGATTTGCAGAGTTATGAGAATGGCTGCAACCTCCGCATACTGTGATGACTGCGGGCCCAGCTTGAAGTGTTGTGGTGGGCACGGCAGGTCATTTACCCATAATACACCTGCTCCTGCTTGACGAATGCCCTCTTGGTTGTAGGAACATCCATCGACGTAGGCTGTGGGCATACCTTGGCACGCATTTTCTTCAAAGTACCTGTGACAGGTTAGTTGTTGTTGTTGGGGTTCTTCCACATCCATCGTTGCAGCTGGTGTGTTATCAGAGCAGTTCTGGCAGGCAGCCAGGCCATTGCCTAGCGTCGACTTGTGATTCTGCGCATATTGTGCCTCAACATTGCGCCCCTGGAGGGCCATTAACCACGTGGCTATGCGTGAATTGGTGACCACGCCATCTCGGATACGCTGGCTGTTGAGGAACATGACAGGCTGGTGGCAAGTCTCTATGATAACTTTCTGGGCTCCAATGTAGTTGGAGAATCTCTGGATGGCCCATACAGTACAGAGCAGAGCTTTTTCACAGTCTGAGGATTTACTCTTGGGTGGAAGAAGTGTCATCGCTGGCATATGCGATTACTCTTTTGTCTTTTTGACCAGGAAGTAGTGGGTCAGACATTGGTAGTTCCACTTCAAGTTCAAAGCGCAGATCCTTTTGGCAGTCACCATCATTGATGGGCATGAGTTCAAAGGAAAGCGGGTGCGCTTGCTGGCAGATGGAAGGTTCGGTGTGTCTTCAATGAGAGCATTGTATAGTGAGAGGCTGATGGCTGAGTTTCTGCCCATAGTGCAAGTATGATGTCAGTGGTAGTTACACCGTTCAAGTGCAGGTCAGCTGTGACCTTGGGGCAGAAGGAATCAAAGTCTTGGGTGAGCTGAAATGTGCAGAGTAGCGAACTTGAATCTCGCTCTGGTGCTGATGCTGTGTCCCTGTGACTGGCTGTGAGAGTTCCCGTGACCTCTGTGGCCTGACAGTCTGGTTCAGGTGTTCTGGGAGGCTGAAAGGGGAGAGGTTCTCGCACTTGAGCCCAAATCTTCAGCTGTCTGAAGTCCAGCAGAGGCTCGAAGTGGTCTAGCAGATATTTGCCGATGAGGAGGGGATATGTGTCCATTGGTGAGATGTACACAGGGTGTACCAGGCTCATGGGACCAATCGTTAGGTGAATGGGAGCTACCTGTTCAAGCCAGATGTCATTGAGTCTTTCAAAAAGTTCAGCTGATATCAAAGTGAGGTCTGCTCCAGTGTCTACCAGGGCTTCGAGTCCCACCTCATGTTCCACAGTGATGGCGAGATAGAGTTTTCGTGCTACCCCCTTTTCGATCAGATTCCCCAGGAGTTTTGGTGTTGGGGCTTGTGTGGTGATCGATAAGCAGTTAGGGTCGGTCTCGGGTGACTCGGTGCAGAGACACACAACCAAAACAGCACTTTCTGGTATCTTAGGGGCTCGGTCACTGGTGTGATGTATTGGGTTGTCCGCTGCAGGATGTGTGGTTGTCAACTGCAGTGAGGGGGTGTCGCTGTCACTTGGTGATGTGATAGCTGGTTCGGTAGTCTGTGTCTGAAGAGCGGTGCTCTGGGTGCTTGGTTCTGTAGGAGGGCAGAGGCATGCCGAGAGGGGTTCCGCTGCGGGCTGTCTGGGCTTGACGTTCTCGTCGACGGGGTTCGGTTCTGTCTGGGCCGTCGGTTGGCTTCCCACGTGGCTCCACCCTTTTGGTCGTGGGATGGCCGTGGGCTGTCGTAGAATCTTTCAAAGCGCCCGCTCTGGTGCTTAGGACGAGCACCATCACGGTTGTGCTGCCCTATTCTGTCATGGAACAGTCTTGACTCGTGGTAAAAAGGTCTGTTACTGTGGTGCTGGTGGGCGCCCTCTAGTGCCAGCTCTGAGCGCTGATCAGTGACAGGGCAAATGGTGGGATTTTTCACAGTCTTTTCAGAAGCAATCTTCTGCTTGGTGAAAGCTTTATGGGCTAAGTCTCGCAGCTGTTGGGTAGTCATGCTACGGGGGCAGGCCAGGACCCCTAAGTGATGGCTCACCGTGGGATGCAGGTTCCGGAGGAAAAGAGTTTTGAAGTTGAAATCTTCTTCCATACCAGGTTCGTTCCATGCTCCGAAGTAGGCTAGTCGGATGCGGCTGTAGTAGGCCTGTGGAGTTTCCAGTCGGGCCTGTTTGAGGTCCATAGCGGCGATGAGTCCTTGTTCTGACTCTGGATCAGAGAATTCTCTGATGAAGGCCTGCCGTAGCTGTAGGTAGTCTGATTTGACAGTCTCTGGTTGTCGATCCAGGAAGCTGCGCACGTCGCGACTAGACGTAATTCTTAGCAGGTACACTCTGTCCTGCATGGTCACGTTGGGAACAGCGTGCAAGTGAAAGTCTATGTCTTGCAGGTAGGTGTGCACGTCGTGGCCTCCTGCAGGGTTTGGGGTGAAAGTAGGGATGTTTCTGGCCAGCTTGTCAAGTTCTTTGGGAGCCATGCGGGGCCATGCGGGGCTCCCACCCTTTTGTTACTGACGGGGGTTCTTGGAGGCTGGCTGGTGACATGTTGAACAGTGGGCTTTCACCCCCCTTTTCAGCTCTGAGCTCTTGGCTGAAAAGCTTGGGCCCACTGGTCAGGAGAAACTCTGTGGTGTGCGTTTCCCTTTTCTGTTCACTTTGCAGTCTATAAGAATGTTTCAGTTCTCTGTGAACAGTGTCAAGTTCATATTGGAGATGGTCTCTGTGCTGAATAAGTTCATGGATTTCAGCTCGGGCCGTGTTCAGGTGCTTTTCACAGGCTCTGGCTTTAGCATCTCTGTCTTTTAGTTCAATCTCTGCTCTTGCAAGGAGAGACTCGGCTTGTTGCAACTTTTCGTCGAGTTCCTCTCTGGCTTTTCTCTCCAACTGTTCTCTTTGGTCTGTATCTAGGAGAAGATTTTCCAGGGCATTTTGAAGTCTCTCTACTTCCTTTTGCTTTTCTGGGTCCGTTTCATCCTCTTCCTTTCGCTGTTCCTCGGTCTCGAGGCGTAGCTGATCTAGGCGACTCTGAGTTTTGGCTTGGTTTCAGTTAGCTTGGAGTTTTAGCGCTGCGGCCTCCTGCTCCAGGTCGAGGTTGTTTTTCTCACTTATCCGTGCCTGGGCGATGAGATTGTGGGCAAGACTTCCGACGATCTTGGTCCATTCTTTGTGGTTGTAGCTCTGTGTTGGATCGTGGGCCATCAGGCTGTCCAATTCGGCATCCAGTTGCTCTCGACCTAGGGGCTGTAGGTCCCTGGCGTCCTTGGGTAGGACGGTGTCCGTCATTGCGCTCAGCCAGGTCTCGAGGTGATCCCAGTAGGCTGCGGGACTGGACGAACGGGACATACTGGCTTACTGTAGGCGAGAGAAAAGAACAGCACACACAAAGAGGCCAATGCAAGTACGCGTAGGGTTAGTGAGCTACAATGAGGTGGCTATTGTCAGCCGTAATTTTGACTAACTGGGGTAGACAGTTAGACAGTTAGGTGGGCCGAATTTTGCGGGTCAGTGCAGGTCTAAATAAAGGATTTGACAAGGCGGCAGCCCACAAGGGTCATCTGATGATGCGGGCTGCCTGTTTGTCTCTTTATTCAGTTTTCCTTGATGGCTCTTGTAGGCTCTGTCTTACTGTGAACTGGAAGTACACACTATGACAGAATAGAACAGCAGAATAAAGTAGAACACAATTAATGTTAGGAATAGATAGGCAGGAGAAAAAGGGCCTAAGTCTACCACCACTGCTAGGGTTTATGATAGGACCAACAGGGTATCATAAACCCTAGGAAGATGGTGTGGCTTAGGGGAGAGAAAGAAAAGACCTGGGCCAAACGCTTAAATGACCGGGGAATGTCTACTATTATGTGGCCTATACTGGTGGATGGATTTTACCTTCTTTTAGTTTGCCTGGAGTGAATCGAGGTCACTCTGCTGGGGACCAGCGCGTGTTCAATCTTTCCAACGGTTCCAAACACTTGACCGCAGTGTCCCCGGGCCCTCTGCTACCATCACGGTGCGCCCTCTCAAACAACTTGACTTTAAACACAACCGGCAACACCAAGGTGTCAACTGTCAGGCGGCACAACAAGATTGGATTTTCCCTAGAACCCTCGTAAGAGTGGCCCCTCTTCAGGCCCTGGTTTAGGTAATTATTCCAAACTTGCCCTGCGTGTTGACTGACGGGGTTGACGTTCCTTTGGAGTGCCAAATTGCTGATGTCGTTGCGTGCCGCACCAATGAAAAGAGACAGAATAATCCGAGATTCACATACGGCCAGCGTCGGTAACGCCGGTCTGATAAACCAGCTTGCTGGGAACCAACCAGAGATGACTGCCGAATCACCACAGCACACTAGGGAATTCTACATGCAAATACAGAACAGGATTTAGCAAGTGAAAGTCTTAAAGTGAATTAAGGCTTTCTTGTTTAAACCAAATTGAGTAATTATGTGTGTAGAAATAACAGGCGAAAGCTTTACCAAATAATGATAAATAAAGAAGTTTGATACTGATGTTAATTATCAAAAAAAATCTAACCACAAGAAAAGACAGAAGTAAACAAGGCAGGATGAGCAGACAAACTTAATTTAAATTGAATTCAACTTGTTAAACTCAATTTAAATAAGCGTGTAAAAGGACGTTAAGTAACAGAATAAAATCTGATAGTAGTAAGAACAAAGGAGTAATAACAAGTATTAATCACAAGAAAGGAAGATAATTAAAAAGGAAAAACAAATAGGAATAGGTGGTAAACAATTCCAAAATGAAATAAAAGGAGGGAAAAAGAGATAAGCCGACTTAGCAGGGAATGCCTCAAAGGCGTGCTCCCCCCAAAGTGGGATATCAGCAGCTGTACTGAGACACTTAATTCAATTTTAAGTTCAGAAATGATTTTTTTTTTCAATCAAAATTCAACCAAGTGTATTCAGTCAGAGGCAGGAAACTTTGGCTAAAACCAAATACTTGTAGTAACAAATTCAACGAATGAAAATGTTTATAACAGTAAACAAAACAAAAACCATAGCCAACAGAGGGAATGAAAGTAGCTGTTCAGATAATTTAGCAAAGGAAAATAAATGGAGACCTATTTCGAGAATGTCCACACGATGGCGTACTTGTGCTCGCACAAAATGAGGTCATGGGGTG